>NW_005434607.1:162657-186824 GCF_000315625.1 Guillardia theta CCMP2712
GGGGGGGTAGGAAGGGACAAGACCTGCCAGAGTTTGTCTTGCAGCGAATGTTTCTGAGTTTGAGCAGAATCTCGTCGATCTGAAGAACCAAGCTTGTGAAATGTGCAAAGCCATGAGGGGCAGGGGAAGCAGGAAAGAGGTGAAGGAAGGCAAGAAGGAGATGGTGATGAAGGAAGGAAAGGAGTGGTCACAGTAACATGATGAAGAAAGGGGAGGAGGAGGAGGAGGAGGAGGAGGAGGAGGAGGAGGAGGAGGAGGAGGAGGAGGAGTACAAGACCTGCTTCTCTCTGGTGGCTTCATTCACTTCACCCGACTTGGACTTGAGATGCGTCACGACCATCAAAAAGTCTTTTTCCGGATCCCTTCGCTCGTTGAGCAGCACAAAAAGCACCGGCCCGCCTGCTCTCATCATAACTCCTTTGTGCCCCTGCCCCTGCCCTTCTTATTCCTCCTCGGGCGCTTCACTCACCCGCTTGCAGCTGCGATCGCTCGAACCAGTTACAGGTGAATCGATCTCCCTTCCAGAAGGCTGCCACCTGCAAGGCCTCAGCCAAGGAGGTGCGGACGAGGGAGGCGTGGAGGCGTGAAAGATGGAGACAAAGAGAGGAAGGTGCGGTCGAGGGAAGAAGAGGGAGAGAAAGCATGTGGGTCACCCCATCGGAGTAGTGGCCGAACTGAATGCAGGGGGACTTCTCCTTGGCGCAGTAGAGGCCTACAGGTCCGTATCATCCTCCCCCTTCTCCACGTCGATTCCTTCACCTGTGTATCCGTACTGCGCGAGGATGGGATAGAAGAAGTCAGGAAAACGATCGATCTCCTGAGCTCCCAGCAAGTCGGGGAGAGAGGTCAAGATAACTTCCAGCAGCCTCCACCTGCCAGCTGTATCATATCTCCTCCTCGACCTAACCCCTCTCTGTCCTTTCGCGCCCTCCCTTCTCCCCTCACTCCTCACTCCTTACCTTCTGTACTCCCAGTTGAGAACCACATCTGGGTTCTGGACGGCACTGAAACCTCCCCAGGACCCGTTCTCCTTCCCCTGGGTGCCGTCTGAGTGCAGGCAGAAGAGAAGCAATGGAGCAAGAAGGGGCAGATAGACAAGAAGAGAAGCAGTGGGCACGACTGGAGTGACGGCAAGTTGAAGAAAGGAGGGATGTGGGAGGTCCTAGGGAGGCAGGGGCGAGGTCGGGGCTTACAGGATAAGGAGTCTGATCTGAGGGCCCGGAGCTCAATCCTTCGGCAAGCATGTTGAACTGCATCGCGAGAAACTCCTTGTCCTGTTCCTCAGGCATGCTCTCTATGAACTTTCTCGCCTGCTGCCATGCCCTTGGGAGGAGGGAAGCCTGCGAGATGTCGCTGAGTCATCGGAGGAAGAGGAGGATACGGACAGACGCACCTCATCAGTCTGACTCATGGCGCTCTCAGCGTCTCTGATCCGCTTCTCCACACTCTGAGCAGGAGGTTCAGCAGATATTGACGAAAGGGGACAAGGGAGACCTCAGGGTTTAGCTGCACGTGCTCAAACGTTCTGTTGCTCCTGGAGAGAACGAGTCTTATCAGGAGGATGAAAGAAGATGATCAGGATGAAAAAGAAAGCTCGAGAGTGGCTGGGGAGGGAAGAGCAAGAAAGTCAAGAAAGGACGAGAAGGATGTAAGGATGAAGGAGAAGGAAGCAGGGGGAGGGGGGGAGGGAGGGAGGGAGGGAGGGAGGGAGGGAGGGAGGGAGGGAGGGAGGGAGGGAGGGAGGGAGGGAGGGAGGTTCACCAGGTGCCCCATCCCCAGGAGCCAGACTGCGTCCTTTGAGGTCCACCGCCTGTTAAAATCCGCAGGGTCAGCGCGATGGAAGGGAAGACAACTCTAGCCACTTGCCTGCGGGTGTTCGGACGGGTCCGTTCTCCTCGTCCTCCCATCCTCCCCATCCTCCCCATCCCACGCCACCCACAGCCTGCATCAAGTCCAGCCCCGTGTAGTACTCGAACTCCCAAAATCCGAAATCTTCTTCTTCGTCCTCCTCGTGCGCAAGGCTCCTTTGGATCCCTTGCACCCACCGCATTGTCAAGTAAACTCCTCCGTCGCCCTCACAGTAAAGGGAAGGCGTGCGGGGCAGGAGGCAGTGCTCCATGCCGCTCCTCTGACTCTTCTCCGGGTGGTTGATCAGGTTCAAGTCCACGCCAGCAGCGAGGTTGCGCATGGAGGCGCACTTGAGGAGCTTGAGGTCCATTAGGGAGCGATGGGAGGACGAGGGTGTCAAGGTCGAGCTTCGAGTTCCGGAGTGACACAATGACAACGAGCTTCTAGTCTCGAGAACCTGCATGGAGACTCAGGTTGACGCACCCGCAGAGGAGGAGGAGGAGGAGGTTGTGGTGGTGGTGGTGGTGGAAAGTTGGGGACAAGAGCTCGAGGATTAAAAGATACAGCTAAGTGTAGCGCTGGTGGACGCAAAGACGGGGGAGAGGATACGGGAGCTTTCAAAAGAGGACACCTCATCGTTGGATACGAGCTTAGCCTTCACAAACCATCCTTTGAGATCGTCCTTCCCTTCAGATCTGCACAGCAAACCAATCACATCGAAAGGAGCAGCTTCTTGCTTATTATCACTTTCGGTTGTTCTCTTTGAACACTTTGCCAACAAACTCGTCATGATCGGAGCAACCCCTGTAGGCATAAAGCAATCATTTCATCTTCATTCTCCCCTCCGCAATCATCCACTCCTTTTCCTTCTCTCACACTCTTCCACTTCTACATCTCTCCCTCCTCTCTCCTTTCAATCATTTTGGTCGTCCTCAGATGCATGACTTACCAGGAGGCGCTGGAATGTCTGGGCGGTCCTAACATGTAGGCAAAACCTTGCTTTGAAGCAAAAAACCCTACGATGGGATATTAGAGAAGAAGCTTCCTCCTCCTCCTCAATAAAACAACTTACCATAAACTGACAGCATTCCATCAGGTTTGAAGACGATTTCTCCTATCGTGTATCGAGAGATCTGACTTCCAACGCAACCAAACACAACCCGGCAGAGGCCTCTCGTCATGATCGTTGGCCCATCTCCCGCCAGATCTCCATTGCGAAACCTCGGCCCGCACGCGTTGGGATTTCCGACTAGCGTGTCCACTCCCTCGGCTCGGAAGCTGGCGAGGATCTGCTGGTCGATCTTCCCTCCCTTCTGACAGATCCACTCGCCCACCTGCAGCAGCTTCAACCCTCTCGTCTTCTGCATGGCAGCAGCGATATTCAACCGTACCTGTCCCATGTCGATCCCTTGCTTGACACCATCCAGGCATGCAGATTTCTCATTACTTTGCAAGTCGAGGAGGATCTAGAGCAGCAAGGTGTTCAGCCGGCCATGAGGCAAGCACAAGTACTGATCACCTCATGGTAGACGACGTTGTTCAAGTAGTCAATCCAAGACGAGAGGTCCGTAGCTTCATTTCTCGAGAGCATCTCGGATTTCTGCTCCTGGAAGACGTTGGCCAAGAAGTTCTCCCACACCTTTGACAGTGAATCTTGCAGGAAGAACTGCTGAAAGATCGAGTTCTGCACCACCAACACACTTCCGTGTCTGTAGATGAGCTGCAGCATCGATCACACACTCTTCGTCACATCCATCAGCAGCTACCTGCCCGTTCTCTGCGTACTTCCTCAAGAGAGCCCAGGAGCTGTTCATGTCACCGTTGTGCATGGTGCTGTGCTCCTTGTTGTGCCCCGTGACCTCTTGGAAATCTGCTGGAGAGAGGAGGAGGATGACGCGATCGGGATATCTCTGCTTGAAGTCGACCACAGCACGCGCCACTCGTACATCCTCGTCGCCCTTGGTGATCTCGATTTAGAGCACGTCAAGGAAGGCGAGTCGAGCTTCACCTTATTAAAGACTCCACCGCAGAAGACCACGACACACTCGTTCCGGAACTCCAACCTCTTCTCGGGAACCTTGAGAAGAGCAGAGTCAGAGACGGCTGCAACAGCGCTGGCCAACGAGAATCTCTATGGAGGGTGGACGAAACAGAGAATCTCTATGGAGGGTGAACGAAACAGAGAATCTCTATGGAGGGTGAACGAAACAGAGGGCATCATACATCTGGGAGACACTGACATCACCTGGACCTTCTGCCGTTTGTCGGTGTGGGAGCATTCTTCATGATCCTCCTGGTCGCGCTGGCCCCTACTGCACCCTAACTTGTCCTCGAATTCATCGCCCCATTTGATGAACTTCGAGAACTGGACATAATCCAAAAGGATGTCGTAGTTGCCTCGCAGGTCGGATACGAAGATCAATGTCCTCTCCTGTTTCATGTTGTCTGCACTGGTTATTGCTCACGAGATGAGTCAATTTTCAAACTTTGGGGAGTGTTCCCATCACTGTCAAAATTAAAACATATCGTCAGAATTTCTCTTTGAGCGCGAGGATGACGTCTGCAGAACCCTTCTAAGTCATTTATACAATCGCTCTTCTGACATCATATCATATCCTGTTGTGCTGGCCCCTCAAAACTTTCACGCACATCTAATCGATGCAGATCTTGTATTCCTCTGCAGGGACCTTCTACCCTCAAGGAAGTGTTTCACAAGTTGAAATCTCTCTAAATCCTTCCAATTCATCGTAAAGGCCTTGTTTGATCGATATCGTGACCGTAAAATACTTCATGTCCTGCGTTTTACAATTTGCCGCATTGCGAATTTGTGTTGAATCCTGGTTGGCAAATGAGATCCTCCAGATGGCATGTGAGATCAGACCGTTCAACTTTTTCCTAACTTCACATCGGTTATTATAATGCTCTTTCATAGTCTAAATTCCAGGTTAATTTCGTGACTGCACACGGTGCGAGCGACCAACTAATTTCTCTTGAGCACTAAGCAGTGATTGAAACCTCCAAGAACGGTGATAGAGAGATCTCGACCTCGATCGAGTGAGCTAAGTTATCTACCTGCCATAAGTATGGTTTTCACGTTCTCTTTCTCCTCTCCTCTCCTCGCCTCCCCTCGATTCCTCGTTCCGCACTCGCTCGCCATGTGTAGTAACTCTTTCCACCACCCACCAATTAGATCGCTGTCGCAACTACCCCCTCCTCACCCCGTGATATACAAGGCTTGATCCGTTCCTACCACCCCTACCCCAATTTGAAGAGCTCACAAACATACTGGAATGACCACCGTTACTCCTTTTAAAAATGACCCCACCTATGGCCGATACCCCACCATATTGCATTTTAAAACTACACCAACCTACCGAATCTATCCTACCACTCCACCTGGACGGGGTACCCCTAGACCTTGCCACCCCCCTACCCCCACCTTCGATTGACATAGTATGTTCTCTTGTATAAAATACATTTATAATATCATTATTGTCACTTTCAGTTAACGAGAAAAGATACCACCACTGAGCGCCGTGGCAAGGACGACATGGGGTGAAATGCTGGAACAGCGTGAGAAACAAGGATGGAAAAACCATGAGCTGATTGCAGTGAGAGACAGCAGAATCAATCTTTGGCACAGAAACAAGCGCGGGACTATTCCTCTGTGGCAGGCCAAGGATCGATGACCAATTCACGTCCGGACCGAGCTGATAGACTGCGAAACAGTCTGGGGACTACCGGCTCTCTAACTGACTCAACAGGGAGACATGCGACCTTGGAATCGGTTTATATGAACACAAACCACGAACGAAACGGAAGGTATCAACCGTTAAGTGTCCTATCAATCAGGCCGATGCGCTAGGCCATCTAGCAAGCTGGTTACATCCCTTCTTGCATCCAAAGTGCACATTCATAATCCAACACTTGACGCCGAGCCTGTCATAGTCATGACTAAGTCAAGATTTACGACAAGTATCGATCAGATCAGACCTGTTCGACAAAGCGCTGCCTTTCGAAGCCATTACTGCGATCGACGCCATCCCAACGATAACCAGGTGCAATTCCATACCTTCAAAAGATGGGTCAATCCAGGTACCATAAAGCCAACCCCACCTGTTGGGTGGATATGGACCCTGATACTTCGGCCTGTTTGAACTTTGCGACTGTAGAACAATCAAATAGTGTGCAAGAGATCACGAGTTGCAAACCTTTTTGATCTTTCCTGCCATAGGATCTCCCCATCTTTCGACCGCCTTGAGCTCATCATTCATCTCCTTGTCTTCGACTGTTCGTGCAAACGGCTTGTTCTTTTCTTCCTCAATGCGATCCTGCAATGCTTTCCTCTCTTCCATTTGCACCAATCCTTTTCCCCAGACCATATTCTTCAATTCATACTCTTCGCGTTCTTGTGCAGTCATCTTGCTTGGGTCAACCTTCTTCCCCTTCTTGTCACGATAGACCGTTTCTGCTGTCTGGGTCAAAACAATCGTCAGTAGTAGGCATTCATAGGATCGCCATATTACCCTGCCAGTTGTTTCATCATCAAGGGTCTTGAAGCGTAAATCTTGCTCCTTCTTCTTATCCAACATAGCCTGTGTCAGCTCCTTTCCAGAGACGTAACCTGCCTTCAATCCATCCACCTTTCTGCCATCTCCTGACAAAGTTCTTAATCGCGAGTTTCAAGACATGTTCATACACTACTTGCACGCTTTTCATCTTCTGAATCCGAATCATGTCTGGTTCGCTTTGACGACGGCATGGAATCAGCGGCCTTCTGAATGAAATTTCTATTACTACGATGTGAAGACTCCATGTGAATACCTGTCGCCGCGGGGGGCTGACGTCACTGTCGGAATCATGCCTCGTTCTGCTGCTGATCGGTCCAGACTTGTTGGTCTCATCCTCTGAGTCCGAATCATGTCTTGCTCTCTTTCTCGGAGGACTTTGGTCGTTGTTTTCCTTGGCTACCGGAGCTCTACGTCGGGGTGGGCTCAAATCTTCCCGCCGAGAAGGAGAATTCCTTCGACGCGGGGGGCTTAAGTCGGCTGATTCGATGGCTTGTCCCCTTTTACGTGGCGGGCTAAGATCTGGGCTGTCATGTCTTCGTCGAGGAGGACTCAAGTCAGCTTCACGTTCAGTCGAAACATTCCTCCGAGGCGGACTGAGGTCCTCATCAACCCGAGACCTCCCGCGAGCTCTTGGAGGGCTCAGATCGTCGTCCTTGACCCTAGGAAGAGACCAGTCACATACTTGCATCATAAGATACGCTTCCAATCCAATCAAGTTGTGGATTTACCTGCGAGCCGGAGAGAGATCCCTGCCCGTGTTCTTCTTTCGATTCTTGTCAACAACATTGCCATCGGCATCAACAGTAATCCACTCTTCATTCATTGATCCGTCTCCAACTACTTGAACAGATGCAAGACCCATGTCTTCATCATTGACTCCTTCCAAAGCTGCATCTACTATCACCGCCTGATCATCACTGAGCTCGTCGTCTGAATGTCGTCGACGCTCCTTTACTTTGGCCAGCGCAAGGCCACCCAAACCCTTATCCTCGTCCACAATCTTGATTCCTTTGCCTGGTTCCTCTCCTTTCCTGACTTTTCTCTTTTTTTTCTTTTGTTTCTTATCATCAGCATCGTCGTCTCCACCTTGGTACTTCTTCAGATAATCATTCATTTGCTTCTGTTTCTCAGTCATTTCACCACTGGGCTTAGTTTCTCGATTAACGACAAGTTTTCCATTGTAGACAGGCAAACTTGTCATGTGCCCTGTCTTCCGATGGTCTTTACCACCAATGTAATCAGCGAGAGCGCCAATCAGATCTCCCATATTGCCTGTAATAGAGTTACTGTTGAATCATGTCAAAACCGAGTCAAGAGCCAATATCAATATCATACTTTTCACTTCTACTTCCCATCCATCCTATAACTTTCTCACACTTCCTTCGTCATCTTGTGAATGGTCTTTCTTCTTCTCTAACTCTTCATTTCACTTCGTCCTTTCAACACCTTCCTCCACCTCTTCCTTCTTTCCACATTTCCGCTGCTGCCGGCTCGAGCAATTTTTCACTCAATATCATGTAACCGCGCAACCGGCTGGCCCGGTGACGGCCCAAGTGGGCCACGGTGCGAGCGGCCGCCCATGCCGTCACCGGGGCGCCGCCGGGGCCCGGCCCGGCCCGGTCACGAGTCGATTCAGCACCTTTAGCAAGCTCATCCTAATCATGGGCCGCAGCCTGGCAGTCTGCAACCCGTCAGTTAGACGGTCCCGCCGATATACTACGTACCGTGACAATGACTATTAGTCATGAGCTTCCGATCAGTGACCGTGGCGGCCGACTCGGAGTGAATCAGATGCAGACTGTGAGGCCCGGGGGGGCATTGCACTTTCGAGCCGGGCTCATGCCGCCGCGCGTCGGACCGTCCCGGCGACTCGCGGGCCCGGGCCCGCGGCCCGCGGCCCGCCGGGCCGCCCGGGGCCAGAAACAACTGTGCCACGGTGTGCCGGGAGTCCGAGTGCACCGTCAGTAAGTCACGTGTGGCGCGGCACCACGTAACGTCGTACGGTCTCAGCCTCCGCCGGGGCCGCGGCCCGGCCCCGGGTGACAGAGCCTGTACGGTCAACTGGTGACTTCCCGCATCTATTTCCGTCACGAGTCGAAGGACACGCTGTCCAGGCCCTTTGCCTTCCGCGGCTGACCCGGTACCACCCCGGCGCCCACCGGCCCACCGGATCTAGTTTGTGGCCTAGACCACCGGGTAATAACTAAGGAAAAGAACGGGTACTGATGAGGGACTTTGTAGTAATAGCTGCCACTCTTTCCCCCTCCCTCGTTCTCCTCCTCCTCCGCTTTGCCGAGCAGATGGCGGTAGCATTATCCACCCAACGCTTCAGAAACGAGGGACAGGACCTTATGTTTCGATACGTGTATCAAGGGAATGAGATTTTCATTGCAATGGTCGATCTCACTATGATGGTCAAGAACTGTTGTCGGGCAAAGGCTCCAAGGTTACAGAATTACTTTCTTCAAAACAATGCACAGTTTGGAAGATATGTCATTCATGCAAAAATAGAAAGAAACCAGGACGAAATATACACCTGCTCTATGAAGATGATCCCAGCCCGGATCGCCATGAACTTTGTGAAGGCTATATGCTACTACAACGATTGCTCAGCCATCGTTGATTTGCTTACAGAGTTCTCGCAAGTTCACAATTGTGCTGTAGAAAGCAACGACTTGCAGACTCCAGGAAATGAAGATCAAAGACCTCAGCACGACCAGGACCCTCAGCACAACCAGGACCCTCAGCACAACCAGGACCCTCAGAGACCCGTTGGGCTTCCAGACAAGGAGAGTCAGGCGCCCGAGGAAACGCAAGACGAGGCAGACGAAACCGTCGAGACCAAGCCTGAGTCTGCCCTTGAGAGCATGTCGATTGGCGTGAAGGCGTACAAGACCGTGCTCATGCTGAGGAAGATGGTCCAGAGCGACGAGAGCAGCTGCTTCCTGACGCCAGAGGACAAGAAGATCATCATGGAGTTCCTTTCGGATGCTTTCGACATCATCCTCGAGGGCAGCCATCAGAAGAATGAGAAGATCTGGATGCGTGTGAAAATTCTCATGCGCCTGCTTGATTCGAAAGATTTGGCTGAGGGCGAAGAGAGCCACTTGCTCCGCCTGTCGCCTGAGGAAAGCAAGGCGATGAAGAAGTACACGACGAAAATGATCAAGATTATCTGTGGAAGCTTGGAGCATATGTAGCGATCCGTTTTGATCAGTCGTTTGGTTTAGTCGCGACTATTCCGCGAATAAATCTCGATATGCATCTCTCTATCGCCATCAGCTGCCACCGTGACAATACGAGAATGAAAAACACCAGCACAAACACATCTCCTTGTTGTGATGAGCCAGTATGGGCTATCTTGCACTATCTTGCGCTGACCGTCGGACTGAATGAGGCTGCCGATCTTCGCTCATCATAGACACGGTCACAGATGCTGGACTGAGTGAGGCTGCCGATCTTCGCTCATCATAGACACGGTCACAGATGCTACTGTCTTGGACCTTTTCCCTCAGTCGCGGCGGGCCACCGCAACCCCCCCCCGCCCTGACCCCCTTACCCGGCCCGGCCCCGGCGCGGGCGCGGCCCGGCGAGGCCGAATTCAGCCAGTGCGGCGGCCCCGCCGGTACGGGCCGGCAGGCCCGGCGGGCCGGCGCTGCCGCTAGAAACCACTTCCCTATCAGTAGGCCCGCAGCTCTTGTTGCGAAGGGGTGGGAGTGAGGGCAGCAGTGGTATTTAGTAGGGCGTCACCGCAATGCCGGCAACGCGAGATTGGTTGTGCTTTCAGCTGAGATAACCATGGCAGAGCGGTGATGTGCATCATGACATGGTGAACGAATGGATACAGAGTACATCCTGAGATGAAGCAGCCTTGAATGACCGGTCAGCTGTGTTATTCCATTGTGATCTCAGATCTTCCGCTTCAAACTACACCAACGAAGAATGAATGAGTGATTCATTTCACCATGTTAAGACGATCTGCGTCCTTCCGAAGGATTTCTGGGCCTTTTGAGAAATCTCTGATTATTTTCCTACCTATTCTTTATCTTGAGTTAGTTGAATGCCAAACAAATTTTTCATGGTAAGGTTATGACGTGGTGTTTTTGCATATCACCCACAAATGCCCAGGTTTTGGGATACTTCAAATATTTCCAAGAGGATGAAGCAGCAACCATCTTTTGCTTATCTGACATACCCATTTCCTCAATATGCTTGTAACAAGGACCCTAACGTAGCGTACTGCCCAGGTACAAATTTCACAACCATGCTTTGCGCTTTACGAATCATGGACACTGCAGGATGTGAGAATGCCGGAGGCGTCGATTGCTCATCAGATAGCTGTCAAACTTGCAAGAGTGCATGCACATCATTCAACTATGGAGCAAATGCATCTGTTGTAACTAAAATAGACATATCCGCGCTGACATGTCTTGCAGGTGAGTGGCTCGAGCTGCTCTGAAGCGACCTTAACATCTTCCAATTTTGCTGGAGTCTGCCTGACAAGGTCTTTTCTTTGATCAAGTTTGACGAACGAAATGAATGTAGCTTGCAGAATATTTGCTGTTGAAGGGGAATTCTCTTCATTGAGCACATACATTATGTACACGGCGATGCAATACAACTTCTCTCAGGAAGAATTCAGCAAATTCGATGTGAATGGAACTGGATTCACATTGGAGGAATGCAAAAAAGCATTTCGAGGGAATGCAGATCTCTGCATACCAATGTTTCCAAATCAAAACAACACCAATACCAGCACAAACCAAACGGTGTTGACTTATACAGACATTCTGAATTATGGCAGCTGGAATGGATCCATTATTGTTCGATCCGTTCAGCCTATACAGCCTGGAAGTGTTTTAGCCCCTGAAGGCACATTTGAAGTTTCGATGTCGGTGCGGTGGGGATACCTGGATGTCTTTGGGAAGTGGATCTACTTTCAAAACGGTTCAAGTACTTATTCCCCAGGTGGATTGACATCTTTTCCCACTTACATTTAACGGTTTTTCAGGCTTACTTTCTCAATGTCTTTCAATTGTTGAAAGTCAGGGACTTTGCAACTTATCAAATTTGACCAGTTACGACATATCAGAAGTTTCTTTCAGGTGTGTTTTGATTTCTCCTTCATTTTTTCTTGTTAACCTGTGCAACACATAGGAAAGTGGGTGCTACTGGAGAAGAAAAGCGAATCTTGTTTTTCAGAGGCAGCTACAGCCAAGTTGTCAAAGCATTCCAATCCTTGCACTTCAGAGCATTGGATATTACGTCAACAACAAACATTTTCGAATCCAAGGTATTTACATATTGTTTTTCATAGTCCATGCTGTGCATTAAGCTTAGATTTCCTCAATAGGGGCCGGGCTGGAACTCAGACAGAGTTCGGCATCTTATGTTGAGTCCAACAAGCACGGCAGTACAACCATGGTTTCAAATCGATTTCTGGATTGGGTCACAGACAACTCCCGTTGACACAGAGAAGCCTCCTGACATGAGTCAACTCATATGGGTCATACCTGTCAACAACCCTCCAACCATCACTGACCCACAAGTTGGGTATCTTCCTGGATGTATTTCTTCTCCTCCTTGCGATACCAACTCAAGCAAATTTGTTTTGA
This sequence comes from Guillardia theta CCMP2712, assembly GCF_000315625.1. Lineage (NCBI taxonomy): Eukaryota > Cryptophyceae > Pyrenomonadales > Geminigeraceae > Guillardia > Guillardia theta. The sequence goes on from NW_005434607.1 coordinate 174,692, forward strand.
GTGGTCCCCAGTATTACTTTGGCCAATATTGGTTGTGGGAAGGCTCAGCAAATCAACTACGATTAACAGGAATCGAAATAGATGATCCTGATCTTGATGAAGGTTGCTATTTTCAAGATAGTGCACCCTGTAAATGGATTGACAACCCGAACGCATATTCCTGTGGAACAATGAAAGTTGAGCTCACAGCAGACATTGGAAGAATTCTTCTCAATTCTCGTGACGGTTTGATTTTTCTTGAAGACTCTCCATCCAGGATAGTAGCGACAGGTCTCAAGTCTAAGGTGGCCAATGCAATACGAGGAGTACTGTATCGCATTGATTCTGTCATCAACATCATAAGTGGCAATAGCAAATACCTCTTTCAGAACTCTCAGCACCTTGGCAGCACTCCAGACTTCTTGCGAGTAACTCTGAATGATCAGGGAAATTTCGGAGAGAACGGTTTTTCTGAATATGCTTCCACGGCTGCTCACAAGAATGGTCTGATAATCAACATCACAATAGCTGCTGTGAACAACGCCCCTTCGATTTCAATGGGGAATTCATACACAGCTTACGAGAATAGACCTTACAGTGTTGCTGGAATCTCAGTGAATGACATTGATGTTGACGAAGTGATAACATCTCAATTCGCCAAGGAGCTTTGGCTGGGTTATTTATACAATCTTCCATATGAAAACAAGATCAAAATTACAGCACAGCTCAATGGTTACAACAACGGAGTAGCTCGTGGTTTGATATACATCAATTCGGACGGATCTAATCTTTACTTGGTTAGTAATGGCTCTCATGTCTTCATTAACGTATCTTCAACATTTGTGCAAAGTCATGCATGTTCGTTCCAGGATGCGATTTCTCGCCCTGGATCATATCAATGTGAGCAGGATACTCCTGCATCGGGAATACTCTGCATGGGGTCATGGGACAACATCACTTGCAGAAGAATTGGAGGCGGGCGCTTGCAGTTCGTGAACGACTCGAATACTCGGTTTCATATCACCGACTTCTCTAGCTCACTCCTGCCATATCTCAATAATGTGTCAGCAGGAGTGCAGATTGAATTTGGGGTTGTGACCTCGGGAGGGCTTACAATGCTCGGCGAAGTGAGTGCATGGGATGCGAACAGCTCAGATATCACTCTAGGCAGTGCGAGCACGGATATTCGCGGACTGTCCGGGGGGATCATACAATGGCAGATGTATTTGAAAGGAGCCTATTCGAATTGTACATATCAAGGCCCTTCGCTTGCTGAAGTTTGTATCTCTGCCGCAGGTAACTCATTGTTTCCTGCTCAAGTACCTTGCTCTGGGGAAGCTAGTTCGCAGACAAGTTGCGAAATGCTTGGAAACGGGCGCTTGCAGTTCGTGAACGACTCGAATACTCGGTTTCATATCACCGACTTCTCTAGCTCACTCCTGCCATATCTCAATAATGTGTCAGCAGGAGTGCAGATTGAATTTGGGGTTGTGACCTCGGGAGGGCTTACAATGCTCGGCGAAGTGAGTGCATGGGATGCGAACAGCTCAGATATCACTCTAGGCAGTGCGAGCACGGATATTCGCGGACTGTCCGGGGGGATCATACAATGGCAGATGTATTTGAAAAACACGTTTTGCACCATTCCGCAACCATGTGGTTGCAAAGTGATTGATATGTGTGACAAAAATGGCGAATTTTTGCTCTTTCTGAATTATTCAAACACCCAGACACGTCTGTACACAAATGACCTCATTGCATCGTTGGCAAAAATAAACAAGACATGTGGCGGACTTCCACTTCGAAATCTGCCAGCACCATTTGCAACTTCTTTAGGAAAAAGATGTTCCTCAAATTACGATTGCAGTAATATGAACTTTACCAAATGCAAACCAGGAGTGAATTGTTTATGTTGTGGAAACTTATCAGCTGTTTGTTCGCAAGATTCTGATTGTGAAATGTATAGTAATCCTTGGGAAAAGGTGCAATTGTGTGGTTGCACGAGACAATTGGATTCTTCTTATGTGTTTATAGACAAACGTTGCTGCGCAGATACAAGGATCTCGTGTTCCAACGACTCTGACTGTGGATTTATTCTAAACAATTCTTCCTGCGGGTGCCAACCAACCTTTCCTGTTTGCGGTCCGTTTAAGAGTGGGGAATCGTATGATATTCGCTTGGGACAGCCCTGTACTTATCGCGGGGTGAAAATGACTCAGAACGGCAAGGTTACCATGCACGATTCTTTGAGTTGTATCTCTCCCATTTTCGCAATTGAAGGAACTTCAAGAAGTGAATATGTCAATCAAATCTTGTTTTCTCAGAGTTTGTATGACCATAACGAGCTTTCAGGGAGGGGATCTACACGGATTGAGTTTTATTCACCACTGCTGTATGCCCAAGCTGCCTTGCAGTCATTGATTTACCTTACCTACAATCCCGAATTTCCAAATTACAACCGATTGTATAGATTACCAAAGGATGAGAGAAATCCGGCTACATTCAACATCAATGCTGATGATTTTGACAAGCTATCGGTCACTGCAAATGACATGGGTAATTCAGGGGGTGGGGCTCGCGTGGAAAATGAGGTCACCAGCTCAATGCAGATTATCACCATGGCAGTCAACAATCCACCGGAGATACACGCTCCATCTGTGATCGCGGTTCGGGAAGATGTCCCATACAGTATTTTGACTAGGCTCGATGCCAGCCCTCCACTTCATGGAATTTTTCTTACCGACCCTGACCAGAATGACTACGGGTTCAATGATTCAAAAGTGACTCTCGAAAAGACGTTGGGCTTTGCAGTGAATCTTTCTGTGGATCATGGCTGCATTTTTGTGAATGAGAACTTTCTTCAATATGGTCATGAATATGCTGGTCGGAATCTAACCGACGCTTTGGGAAACACGATTTACATCAAAGTCGGCGACTCTCAGTGCAGCTTGATAGACCCCTTTGCTACAGACGGATGTACTATTCGATTGCTAGACTACGGGCAACCAAAGGAAGGCTTGCACGCTGTCAAGTGCATCTCACAGTGTACTTCGGTCACCTTTGCTCCGTGTTATTCTGCAACACCACCTACAGTTGATCGTCACTGCTATGGTCGTGGTTGTGCAAAGTTTCTAGCATTTGAAGGACGATTTGCTGATATCAATAATGTGCTATCAAACATCACTTATGTCAGTGACCCCAATTTCAACACTCATTACGGGGTACAGGAAAGTTTGTTGATCCAAGTTACGGACAACGGAATACTGGGAGACCCGCCTGATATTCCTCATCGTGCTCAGCTAAGAATTCCGATTGTTGTTGAACCTGTCAACGATGCTCCCATCATCGGACGTCTGCAGAATGCGCAATGCATAGACTACAGGGCTGATGGCACATACGATCTGTCTCTGCTGTACAGCGAGACTAGATTTTTCTCAATTTCATCTGTCGATAGCATCGACGTCAACGAAGACACTGAATTTACCTTGATGCCTGACAGGTTATGGATATCCGATCCTGATGCTGAAGAAGCAACTATTCGGAGCAGGACTGTCAGTCATTGTGCTGGTCCATGTGGATTGGTAATCAACGATAAGAAGCGAAATTGTTGCGTCTCAACAAGTTGCCCTTATCTGTGCAAAAAGATTGAAACTGTCACGCCAGGTGGAATTCCATCCGATGTCATTGTTTACCTATCAGTTTCAAACGGCAAATTAAGCTTTTACCCACCGCCAACTTACTACTTCATTCCAGAGATTGTCTTCTTGACAAACATCTCAAAGCAGATAGTTGAAAACAACGCCAGCAATGTTCAACTTTGTACAAACCAATTGGCATGCATGAAGAATCAGACTGAACTGTGGATTAGAACCAGGTTGCCTTACTTGCAAAAAGCTCTTAGCGCAGGTTATCTGAGATACATTGGGAATCAAAATTATAATGGAGACGATAATCTCAACATTTGGGTCTATGACAACGGGTACTCTGACGTGACGTACACAAACCCCCGCTCATCTTCAGCATCGCTAGCCATTCAGATCGTCGCTGTGAATGATCCTCCAGCAATACAGCATCCAGGAGGACCAGGCTGTAGTTGCAATCCAAGTTCAGGAATGTGCAGCTGTTCCTCAACCCCGCCTTTGCTCTATGCGTCCAGTGATGCGTGCATGAACGACTGGATGAAATATGGGTTCTCAGATCCCTGGCCTTCTGGCAGAGGACTAGACTGCACTCATCCCAACTTGTCATCAATACCAAACACCAGATCCACGTACAGTGGGTACAAAGATTTGTCCACCAAGATTGTGTTTTCGGATGTGGACATCAACCAGGGGCAATATGCGAATCTTACTGTAGACTTGTCGATTGCACGTCCGGGTGCTGGAGACTTTCAAATCCGCAATCTCTTATCCACAGTGATCTATTATCAGTATGAGGACAATGCAGGAAGATGGCACATGGTGATGCAAGGCACGATATCGGACATCAACTCTCAGATGGATCAGTTGTACTTCAATCCAAACCCGACGTATTCAGGTCCGTCTCCTTTCGAAATAGTTGCAAACGACAACAACAATTGGGGAATCTGCACTCCTCGTATTGGTGCGAAGCCATATCGTTGCAACCGAGACAAGTGCTTCAACCCTTACAGCGGTAACTCCTACGGTCATTACTTCTTCTGCGGTAGGCCAGTAGCTTCAGATGTCACAGACTTTGGGTTTTTTCCTGGTGCCTCCTTTGCATGCGAATCTTTGCTTCCGGCGGAACCGGCGGTGCTCTATTCCGGGAGCAACTGGTCAGGACCATGGTCCTGCTTGGGTTGTGGAAGTTACGACATCTTCACTCAATCCATCAAGAACTCCAACCAAAGCAACCCAAGCCTCCCTGGCGTTACCAGAGTCATCGTCGACGCTACTGTCGGCAGTTCAGCCGCATGCCAGTTTTCCGATTGTGTTTCCTGCAACTCAGCTACGAAGGCTTTTGCAGGACCGCACGCTGACGGTTGTGGATGGTGTCCAAGTTTCTGCGGCGGAGCGGGAAAGTGTATGATCGGAAAAGCCATGCCGATCTTCGAAGCTTGTCCCACAGACGTGGCGACAGGACGATCCTATCGCCAGTGTTCTGCATCCTCCAGCAGCCTGATTCTTGATCTTGCGGTAGCGCTGCCAACGGCCACCTTAGGACTCTACCTCATCTATGCTCTAAGCAAGTGGATGCAACGAAGACACGGAAGCATGGTTGTTTATCTCAAGCGAAAGCAACTTGACTTCATCCTGACTGGCAGGAAATTGTATCTTCTGCCTCCCGATGGAGCTCATTATCGAGAATTTTTTATTATGATCATCGTTACCGTGATCGCTGGGATTTTCTTTAGCGGTGTGCTGACTCAACCTGGGGGTCCCTATGACTACCATTCATCTTTCTACCTCGACTCATTGACGTCGTTGAGTATGACAGTCGATTCTTGTAATCTGCGTTTCTTACCTACGAGGATATTCCCTTATCCCACAAACCTTATTTCCGCATTGAAAGTCCGACTAGCATTTCCAATCGATCAAAAGATTGTTTTGGCCTCGAATTCTTGCTCTGCGGCAGCAACGCTCTCGTTGCTCAATAACATGCCTGCAGCCACCAAGTATCGGGACTACTACTGCAACATTCAATTCATCATTCCTGATCGGTACGTGTTCCCGCGGCTCTCCATTCAAGCTGTGGGAAACAACATGACGACTGTGAGGGGAGGCCCGATGGACCCCGACACTAAGAACTTTGGAATTGATTTTGGTGCGAATGAATTCATCATGCAAGGCGACTATCTTTCTGCGCGGCTTGACAACATTAGCGCCAAACATCTCAAGTATGATGTCTTGCATGGAACACTGGTGGCAACAAATGTCTCGAACACGCCATATGGGACTTTCAAAAGTATAGATGCCGATATGATCGTCACGTCTCCCAACCCCACAACTGTTTGGAGTTGGCAGAAGTCAGCAAATATGGTCTGCCTTTCGGCCTCAACCCTGTTCGTGGATTCAGCTTGCAGTGAACAATGTGGTTATCCCAACCCGGTCGAAATGCCCACTGGTCTGTCGGATGTTGGTGCATCGAATACTATTCATCGATATTATAGAAGAAGAAGTCTGCTGTCTACCTCGTGCACTGGCGTTCCTGCCGTTCCCGGGTGTGTCAATCCCGACTGCACGTACAATCAGAGCAAGCTCTGCCTCTGCAAGCCGAACTGCGACATGATCCCCGCCTCCCAGCTGAGCTATGATGGTGTCAGTGGGGTTCGAGGAAGCTGCAACGATCTAGGTCAATGCTGTCGGATGATCTGCCAAGGGTATTCCCTCGCTGACATGTTCCCCTACCCCAACTCAGTGCGATGCGGCGCTTGTGTTGCAGCGACTTCCTGCTCACCTCCCACCTGCGGGTCTTGGACTTCTGGCAATCTCGAGCAGCAATGGTGGTTCACGAGCGATCAGGGTCAGATCTCAGTCACTGTGGCTGCGCAGCTGGAGTCTAATCAAACTCTTCAGAACTCTTACAACGGCAGCCTGCCTCAGGGCGGTTCGATCTCGACCATCAACCTGGATTTGCGGGATACAGACAAGCAGGTTCTCAACGCAGAGTTCCATGCAGGAGGAAGCTCGGCGCCTTCAGATCAGATCGTCTGGCTCAGTCTTTACGGCCCTGGTGCGCCTCTGAGTACGGACGGAGACTATGCTTGGATCAAGGATGTCCGATACCTGGTCCTGCCCGAGTACTTCTTGAAAGCCGTCTCATACTCCCTGCTGGCCCCCAAGAAGCGTCTGATCTCGCTGGGTCTGATGCCAGGCTTCTGCCCTCCCTTCCTAGCCAGCAACGACCCTGCTGCGACCACGAGGCAAGTGGCCTTGCAGCAGCTTCTCCTCAACACCATCCAAGAGTATCCTGCGAATGTCGCGACCAGGCCGATCCCTCAGGGCAGCGAAGTCGTGTGGGTCCCAGTGACAGGATCCCCGGCTAAGTTCGTGCTGGATCCTTCCACAAGTCAATACTTACCTACGGTCATCAGCATGTGGACTGGCGCTGGACCCTCGATGTACACGTTGCTGCTCCTGTCCATCTTCGTTCCGATGGCTGCCTCTCTTGTTGCTACCTTTGGTCTGTTGAGAGCTGGTCGATCTTTCCTGCAGAAGTTCCGAGAGAAGGCGCTTGAAAAGGAGAACACGTACCTCAACATCTACGAGCAGGCCAAGTTCGACCACCTCCCCTTCCATGAGCAAGTTGACCGACTTGAGATACCGGCTGAGACCAGGAAGGAAATGACCGGGCGCACATCCTTCTTCTTTGTCATAGATCAGATCTTCATGTTCTCTGAGCGCACCACGCTCATCAATGAGGCCTTTCGTGTCCTCATACACCTCACCATCATCACGACCCCCGCGGGATACATCTACTATGTCTCCAGCCACTGGAAGACAGCGTACCTGACTTTCCAGTGCCGTTACACGATCAGCCAAGGAGAGTGTCTGTCTCAGACTGAGGTAGGATCCATGTTCCTCAACTACATGCTCCTCGTGTACACCCTCGTGGCTCTCACGGAACTCTCTGCTTACTACCTCAAGTTCCCCTACCTTCGTGGCAGGGCGATTCTCCGAGGGCTCTTCTACTGCACAGTCTCTGCCATCATCTGCTTTTCCCTGCTGTTTCTACTTCTCAGCACGACGTGGATCATGCTGGGGATGCTGCTGCTGCCCTCCATTGTGGCTCCTTACTTCATCGCTGAGTTCATGATCTCTCTCATCCTCTTGAGCTACATCGTGAAGCTCGTCAGGTTCCGAGCTCGAGTCAGCGTCCACACCAGGAGGAGGCTCGAGCTCTTCAAGAAGTCGTTGGTCCCTCGCTTCCCGTCTCGGGTGGTGGACGTGGTTGTGGAGATGAGCCTGGAGGCGGCGCTGAAGGAGAACGGCTTGAGCTACCGGGGCATCGTCTTGAACACGGTCGGCTTGATCACAGCCATAGTCATGATCTACTCCTTCATCCTCGTAGGCTTCAAGGCCTTCAGTGCCGACGGCTCGTCGGGGCTGCTCGACTCGATTCTGATTCTGCTGGTGTCGCTGGGGATGCTCTCGTCCATCAACTCGGAGAACAAGCGAGAGCAGGTGGAGGAGAGCACGCGGGCCATGAGCGACCGAGTGCTCGAAGCCACCTCCAGCACGCTCAGCATCATTCAGGACCAGCTGCATGTGGCAGAGAAGATGATCAAGAGTCAACAGCACCTCGAAGACCCCAAGGAGGAGGAGCTGCCTAGGGGAATGATCGTTGACTGACTTGCCTTTGATAGAACCTCAGGTTCATTTCTTGTAGATTATTCAGCATGCTCTAAATCACTTTCAACTCCAAGTTAACAAGAAGGATGCTCATCAGGTGAACTCAAGCGCTGGTTGTCATGCCCTCCATCCCCTTCGCCACAAGTCACTTTCTGTCTCCCCCAGACTCCGCCGCCTCCGGCTCCCTCCTTCCTTCCACTTTTCACTCCATCTGTCTGCTCCTCGTTTACCCTCCCCCCTCCCCTCCGCTTTCAATCCGCTGGCTCACTCGTTCCTCCTCCTCCTCCTTTCGTACCTTGAAGAACCAGTGGGACGGGTTGAGAATGCCCTCGTTCTGCTGTCTGATGACCTGCCTCCACGTCACCCCCCTCCCCAGGCTCTCGCGGTTCTTTGCCTGTCCATACAGCTCGAACCCTCCACAGACGAGCTGCGTGCCATTGATGCTGTTGCCTCCAGTCGTTACAACCTGCCACTCATGAGCCCGAGGACGAGGAGGAGAAGCTGAAAGACTTTGAAGAAACGCGCTGCCTCCACATGGACTGGGATCTGCCACGTTCGGACAGCGTAGGGGCCCTTGAGGCTTTCATCCCTGGTCCTGCTTGTTGAGGAGCAGAAGCAGAGCAAGAGGATCCTCTCACATGGCGTGTGTTGACGCTTGCGTCCAAGACTCTCCGTCAGCTGACACCAGGAACTTCCAGTTCCTGAGCTGCAGGCGAGGAGTCTCGTGTTAGTGTGAAGGACGAGCTGAGAGAGGAGAGGGGAGGACAAGGGAGGGAGGGAGGGAGGGAGGGAGGGAGGGAGCAGAAGACGGGCAGGCGACGAACATGAGCTCCTGACGAGTAGCCATGTCGCAAACAGTAGTGAGTCGGTTGCAGCTGAATGCCTTCGGGTAGTTCAACCTGATGCAGTTCAGCGTGACGGACGAGGCGGATGAAAGGAGAGGATCAGGGGACGGAGGGAGAGAGCTGAAGCAGACAGAGGAGGAGGCGGGCAAGTAGGACAAGATGGGAGATACGACGGTGGAGGCCACCTGAAACCATGCTCCCTCCTCACTAGCTGACCACGAGTCAACCCGCTTGTCGGGGTCCACACAGAGCTGGAGATGGTCAGGACGTCATGCACGAGGCCAGCTAGGAGAATGTAGCTCACCACATCTTGCAGCTTCCCTTTGGTCCAGCTGGTTTGATAAGGCAAGTCACAACCAACAGAATCTTCGAAAGGTGGCGATCAATTTACCTGGAGCCAGTGACCCGCACAGCAGAGGATTCTGAGGCCGGGTTGATCCAATCCCTGGTTCCTCCTGCCGCAAGGACATCAACTTCCTCGTCCTCGTCCTTGTCCTTCGCCTCGCCCCCCCGCAACCTTTCCCTCCTCGATCTCCTCCTCCTCTATCTTCAATTTACCGCACGAGCCAAGCCAGTAGAACAATCCGCACCTGAGAAACCATTAGAACATTACTGCACCCTCTTTCTTTCCCATGGCAGCCCCGTGTAATCCCTCCATCCCCCGTCCCTCCGTCAGTTCTCCTTACTTATCCATCATGTGCTTCCCGCTCCAGTAGAAAATCTGCAGAATTCCTTTGAGTTCATTTCCTTACTTCCTTCTTCTCCCCGTCTCAACTTCTTTCCATCCCCATTCCCCTTCCGTTTCTGCCTCCTACTGCCTTCTCATCCTCACCCTTCTACACCCTCATACCGTGTTAGGCGCCGGAAGCTTGATGGTGCCTCCACTGCCAGATTGCTCGAGCTTCTTGCTGAACAAAAAAGAAATAAGTAGAATGACAGAGCAGAGAAACAGCCCGAGGCTGAGAGAGTGAGGAAGAAGAGAGACAGGAAATGCGAGGAATGGAGTGAAGGAGGGAGAGACTGTGAAGGAGAGGCAGGAAGAGAAATTTGAGAGGAGAGAGCGAAAGTGAGTGGGACGAGCAAAACCTGCCTTGTTTCCTCACCTCTGAGATGTTCGGATAAAGAGCCCTCCGTTGTACCCAACCTCGACCCGTCCTTCCGCCTGTTTTCGCGTCAGACCTTTTGTCACCTGCTTTTTCCCCTTCTCTTCTCCTTTCATCTCATTACTCCTTGCTTATCCCTCGTCCTCCTCTTCACTTCATCTCCTCCCGTTTCCTCCTCCCCTCTTCGCCTCTCTCCTCCTTTCACACGCTACTCACATGCTGCTCATTGGATTCGCTCGACGAGCCTCGGCTCATGAGGAAGCCTGAAGAAGACCTTCCCCCACCTTCAGACCTCCCTTGCTCGCGACCGCCAGCTCACCGTCTCAGCCCGCTGCTGTACCACCTCCCTCCCTTCTCGCTCTTCTCAATCTGCTCAGTCAAGGAGGTGAATCATAGAGTAAAGTGTCCTCCTCCACTCTAACCTTGTCTGCTCGAGGAGACTGCAGTAGTGCCCAGAGTTTGGAGTCTCCCGTGCTGCTGAGAGGTTTGCCCTGTTGTCCATCAGCCTGTGCTCGGCTGCCAAGTCTGACCCACCTGACTCGAGCTCTGCTGGGAGGATGTGCTTCTAGTCTCATCGTCCGCTACTGTTCAGGAGAGAAGGAAAGGTGAAGAAGAAGAAGAAAAAGAAGAAGAAGAAGAAGAAGAAGAAGAAGAAGAAGAAGAAGAAGAAGAAGATAATGATGATGATAATTGTGGTGTTGATGACGATGATTATGTTCATGGCGTAGATGAAGGTGAAGCGCAACGATGATGAGCAGGAAAGAAGAAAGATATTTCAGTTTCACGCGTGCAGGCTGTAGGAAGGGACCTTCTCGCTCCTGCCTGCGAGACCACAACATGTTCTTCACCGACGACATGCTGTCTCATGCATCATATAGCAGGAAAAGAAACAGAGAGGGAGCAGCAGACCTGCTTGACTTCTTCAACACCATCATGTTGTCATCTTGTGCTGCAGGAAAACCTCACGATGAAATTTGCACTCCTCATCTCCTCTCTTTCCTCCTGCCCTTCTCTCCTCCTCCCCTCCTCCCCTCCTCCCCTTACCATTCGTCGATTGCAAGCTTCCATCGAAAAACTGTTTTCAAGGTCTTCACTTGAACTTTCACTTGGTGTCTACAAGAATTCCCACCTCTTCGTGATGATCTTCGGCTCCGATCACGTGACCCCCGGTCAACCAGTTCTCGCTGTCCGAGGAGTCAAAGTCCGGATGACCCTCGCTGCTGCCCCCCGATCCCGACAAGAGCCTGACATTTCTGTTCAATCCTCCGCCTCTCCTGTCCTCTCCTCTCCTCTCCTCTCCTCTCCTCTCCTCTCCTCTCCCACCTCCCCTCCTCTCCTCTCATCTCTCTCCCTCCTCCTCTTCCGTACCTTCCATGCTCGCTTCCTCCGCTGCTCCCCCCCGACAAGAATCTGCCGCGTGATCATCATGCGGCTGTAGGGAAAGAAGGATGCAGGGACCTTTCGCGTGAGAGCATGTGGTAGGAGGAAAGCGCAGCGACTTCTCGCAGGCTTCCCTTGCTGCTGGGAGAGAAACCGGACGGCGAGTCGCTCCCGGAGGCCTTGGACTCCTCGGACAGGGTGCTGAGCCTGGCTGGGGACTCAGAGGAGACGGGTCCGTCACTTGCTCTACCTCCTGCATGCGTTGCAGACCCGCTGGTTCTCCCTGCGGTAGCCCTTGGCCTGAGGAAAGGATGAGGAGCGGCGGAGAGAGAGGAGGCAGCTTCCTCGTTGTAGAGGTCCATCCGGTTGTGGCTGCAAGACGAGCACACGACCCTCCCGCACTTTCGGCCTGTGCATGGCCTTCAAGGCGAGGAGGAGGAGGAGGAGGAGGAGGAGGAGGAGGAGGAGGAGGAGGAGGAGGAGGAGGAGGAGGAGGAGGAGGAGGAGGAGGAGG
>NW_005434607.1:188493-190032 GCF_000315625.1 Guillardia theta CCMP2712
TTCCTCACCTTGGTCCCAGAGGAGGAGGCGATGCGAGCAGCCAACTTGAGCGGCCCCGTGATGAAGGCATGTTCCATCCCACTGGTTTCTCCTCTCACAGACCCTTCAGGGATCTGGAGCCTCAGCTAGACAAGATCAAAGTCGCCTCCTGCCCTCCCACTCTCTCTCACTCTCTGATGTTCTGCTCATCAGGCTGCTTCTAAGAAGTCGGCACAAGCTCTCCTGCAGCATGTCTTCAAGTATCATCCCCCACGGAACAATCCCAACGAGGTGAGGACCAACAAGCCGTTGCCTGCCACAACTCATCCCTTGCTGCTCCAGATCCCGAGTGACTTCTCGGACGCCATGATGAGGAAGACTCTACTCAAGACCATCAGGATTTACCACCAAGACAAAAACTCCATCGGCAAGTCGCTGCCATGTGCTGCCCATCATCGACTTACTCTCAGAGGGGATAGTTGGATGGATGGAGCTATCACCTGTTCTCCCTCATCGATGCTGCACCTTGAGCTGCAGCGGCTTCCTGACTGGCTCGATCTTGCAACAAGTTCACTACAAGCAGGGAGAACCTGCGCGCACTCACCCGGCGTCCTCCTCCTCGATGCTGCTGGCCCCATCGCATCTGAACGAGTGTCAGTAGGATACGAACGCCATCATGGCGGCGTCTTTCATGGAGTTTATCTGGGCAGGAAGGTCGTCCCAGGAGACACTCCTGTTCTTGCTGGAGAGGAGAGTCAAGGCAAGGAGCCGCGGCTGGAGCAGAACCGGTTCTTCCAGACGCTGGGAGGTTTAGCAGGAGGAGGATGATCCAAGTGAACCCTCGACGTTTCCTCTGCATTGTCATCGTCACAGCCCGCACAGCAGCTCCCAGCTCCTTGTCTACCCGGTGCACCGTTATGCGAGCCCTCGCCAGCTTGCGCATGCGCGTGAGGGATCTCTTTGCCCCTGCGATCCAAGACAGACGTCATGGACGTCTGAGAGCAGTTCCACATCACGTCTTCTGCTGACTCTCAGCATCCCGCGCTTGCTGTGCGATGTTGTCACACGACAAGGAGCGGTTCGAGGAGGGGACTGCGACCATTCAGAAGCACATCGCCTCTCTGTACATACACTTACACATCGATGGCCGTCAAGGACTCCAAGGGAAAATGCAGGAATGACGAGAGGAGGGAGGTGGAAACGCAAGAGGGAGGTGGAAGCGCAGGTCAGATCGAGCAGAGTGGGATGGATTGGGATGAGCAGAGTGAAGCGGGTGGGAGGTGCGAGAGAAGAGGTTGGGAGAGAATAGGGTGGGAGAGGAGAGGAGAGGAGAGGAGAGGAGAGGAGAGGAGAGGAGAGCTCCTGCGAAGATTTCTCTGTCTCGGATGTTGGCCCTCCAACATTCCGTTCTCCTCAAGCATAAATTCAGGGATCTCACAGTACCTGCGGGATGGAGCAGACTGGATATGGACAAGTACTTGTCCCCTGGAGAAGCTTTGTATTATGTGTTGACCAAAACAGAGGGAGAGTTTTCATTCATTATCTTGACATCCTCGACGG
>NW_005434607.1:190891-200370 GCF_000315625.1 Guillardia theta CCMP2712
CCCCCCCCCCCCCCCAAACGTTCGATGTCAGTCCACAGAAGCATCAGAACAAGGACTGTACGGGCTTCAACAAGCTTTCTAGCCGTCGAGTCACCTTCAACCTGCACAAGGGATGTATCAGTGACCGGCGATGGAGCAGGACAGCTGCAGGACAGCTGAATGGTCTGACTGACATGGGCTCGTTTTCCATCTCCGTTTCCTTATGCGATTCCCACATCGTGATCGCTTTCACCAGGGCCAGCTTCATCCTTTGCTCTGTCCCGCTCCTACACGGGCACTTGCCCTGCCCTCCAACGTCAGAGCCGTCGGCCGCACGCCTGCCCAGCTCGAACCGCAACATACACGAGGTCGTAGGCGTCCTTAATACGATAGTTGCACCTCAGCCCATACTTGGTCGTCTTGTAACCGTACGCATCCGTTATCTCAAGGTCGTCCCACTTGACGTTGACCCATCCCTCTCGCTCCTCGGTCAACGAGTCTTGGAAAATGACGCCCTCGTTGCCCCTCCCGCCATCCTGCATCCCCCACTGCCATGACGGCCCTCGCATCACCTTGAAGTCGTGAGAGGGGCATGCGTTCTTCTCTTGTACAAAGCAACATTCCAGCTTCACCCCCGAGAAGGTAGAGGTCTCGAGAAGGCTGTTGTAGCACTCCGATGCATACTCCACGTCCTCGTCTTTGATGAAGTAAGAGGATACATCCTGCCAGCCGGTCACTGGTCACATGTTGAGCAGCCGAAGAATTGATCCTTTACAATCATGATTTGCTTGATTTCTTCGGGATCAAGCTTTCGATTCTTGTCCGTGTCATGCTTATCGATCACTTGGGAAATGTCTGTTCCGTTCACACAGATGCCATTTAAGGCGACAACCAAACGAACAACAAAAAGGGTATCACCTGTCTTTCTAGCGATGAAGCTTTCATACTGCTCCAAGGCATCACTGATCATCAAGACAGTTAAGTCGACATGAGAAATGCGCAGCCTTCAGTCACAGAAAGAAGAGCTTCACCACAGCTCGTCCTCGTCGATATGGCCGTCTCTGTTGGAATCCGCCATGTCCATTACCCACCTGATGCATCATGGGTGAGAGGCTGGTGATTTGCCATCACACGGTCTACCTGACTTCTGTTGGGAGAGGCGGCATGCCGTCCATTTCTTTCATCATGTACGACACCTCTTGAGAAGTAAGCTTCCCTCTTGCAGAATGTGCATACTTCTCGACCTATAACCCGTCGTCAGAAGCATTTTTGTGCGCATCTACATGCTCTTTTGGAATCGTGATGGTAATCGTGATGGTAATTAATTGTCCAGCCTGCCCTGCCCTTACCCCGGCTTGTAGCTCAATGATTCCTCCTTGTATCCTCGCTCTTCTCTCCCCTGCTTTGGTTCTGTCCTAATCCTGACCCACCCATCAACATGGCTATCCTTCCTGTACATCGTTCTCCTCATCTTCCCCTCTCCGTCTTCTTACCAGGCTCTTCACGTACGCGCGTTTGGCGTCTTTGTCTGCCATGGCCGAATCTTCACTGTGCCCCCTCATCCCCAAGTCATCCCATGCCCGGATGTCCGGCAGGATGTCCGGCAGATGTCCGGCCCGCCGGCCCGCCGGCCCGGGGCCCGGCAAACCGTGCCAATTTCACCTTTGTTACTGAGAAAGTTGGGGAATGTTGAAGCGAGATTGGGGGAATTCTCCTGATTCGAGAGAGTGGGTAGGGTGATATTGATCACCCCTACATCAAATAGTTGAAATGAGGGTTCACAGGATGATATTGAGCCCCACCTACCCACCCATCCCATCTTTGTTTTTCATGGCACCGTACCGTGCAAAACTCGTCAGACCCACCCCTCTTCCTCCTCCTCTTTTTGATCCGTGGTCAATTTTTTCATTGCAGCTTTGAAAATATCCCGATGAGAACAACAATGTCTCAAAATATTTTCACACCCCTGAAAAAAGTGGGGAGGAAGGATGAAATCAAGGTCGAGAGTTCTCCACCCCTGGTGTCCCATCGAAAGCAGTTTGGGGTGGGTGGTCAGAGGTCTAAGGAGCTGAACTACCTAATATTTTAGGCACATGAAAATTATCTGTATAACTGAAATATTCAATACAGTTTTTCCTTGACAGGTCAGTCGTTCTGGGGTCTGGGTGGATCTAAAATGCAGTCCGAGGCTCGATGAAGGGGGTAGGGGTGGGTCCTGTCCAGGTACTGCACCACCGGGTGTTTTGGGTGTTGTAGGGTTCTGCTTTCTGTGACTTGAGAAGGTAGGGTGGCTTGCACCACCGATAGGGGGGGGGGTGAAGTTGTAATGACCACGGGTGATAATAAACTCTTTAGTAGGGGTGAAATGGAGTGTCAGAAGAAATGTGGGGGGTACTTAGAACTGTGGTGGGTGGTTGGATTGTGTAGTTGAGGGTGGGGCCGAAAGGATCCGAGCTATGGCAGGAGGGTAGAGGTTGAGGATGAGGAAGTCAGGGTGGAGGAGCTAGATCCAATCGTACAGCGAGGACATGGGGTCAAAGATAGAATGCGGTCGTCATGGGAAGAAATGGTCAAAACCATCGTAGATAATGTGCATTCTTGGCCTTGTTCATTGCAATCTGGTTGTTTGTTGTTGAGGTTTTTTGTTTCATGATTGAGATAGTCGTGTACGCAATGCTAGATTGAACAGAACTCATCGATTTTCTGTAGAAATTCACATGATTAGATGATTGCCTGATGATATTGATTTGTCTGTTCTTGAACAAGTCGACGGGTTCAGCCTCGTAGGGTCACTTGCTGACTTTGTTGCCTAGTCAACGATGGCGATTCGCAATATGCTCCGTGCCGCTGCTATTGGTAAGTCTGGCTGATTCAATATCTACATCTCTGCATGCACTTTCGTTGGACGTTGGACATGCAAGCTTTCCATCCGACCTCGACCAAATGTCGTTCTGAAATGTGGCACAGGCTTCATTGGATTGAGCGGAGTCTCTGCTTTCGCTCCTGCTGGCGTCGCTCGCGTTGCTGGCAGCACTGGACTCTGCATGTCTGCTGGAGGCAGTGGAAAGATCAAGCAGGTCAGCGAAATCCGCCAGGACCCGAGAAAGAAGCTCGCGCCGGCTGGACAGGTTGGTGCGAAAAAGCTGCAGCACGTGGATGCTCATTTTTGATCAGGTTCCCTTCTCGGGCAAGGGACAGTACGATGCTCGTGCGGCTCTGGGCCTTGAGGATGTAAGACTGATGACCTTTCAAACCTTCCTGCAGCAGATCCTGCGTGCTGAGCATCGTTCAGGTTGTCGACACCACCTACAGCAAGCCTCCTTCCACCTTCAACTTCGGTGCCTCTTCTAAACTCCAACAAGAAGCTCTTCCTGATTATTTGTTTACCAGGAAACAAGCCTGCTGCTAAGCCCGTCCCCAAGCCCGCCGCCAAGCCTGCCGCCAAGCCTGTTGCAAGGGCTGCTCCCAAGCCTGCCGCCAAGCCTGCTGCAAGAGTTGTCGCCAAGCCTGCCGCCAAGCCCGCGGCCAAGCCCGCAGCTCGTCCAGCTCCCACTGGTAATATAAGACTGACATGCTCGAAGAAGAAGCTGAGAGACGTGCAGGAACTCGTCTGGGAAGCAACAGATTCGGCACCACCCGCATCAATTAAATCGTGTCCAATACTACGCCTGGAACATTCTTAGCACGCGATATCAATGTGGATTGTCGTTACAATGATTTATTTTTGTGATTAAACAAAGAGAACAACACTTAGGGGTGGGGGTCAGACCGTTCCACCTGCATAGCCATCAGTCCCATCCCGTGCTCCCCTTCTCTCACTCTTATATCGCACAACTCGACCGTTGATTGCCTGTACAGGTCGGGCATTTTTTCCTTCTACAACAAACGTCATCATGTCATCAATCTGCATATCTCAATGTCTACCCGTGCTCTGCAGTTTGAACAGGTCAGAAGCCGCGATCTTGATGGTCTGCTGCAAGACCAACCATGTCACCTGCGTTCCGTCACCACACTTGAAACATCTTCCTCGTCTGCACATCTTCACTGCAAGGAGGAGCCGTCAAGCTCCCGGAGTAGGTGTAGTATGGCACAGCAGTAGTGGTGTTGCCTCCGTTGGGGAACAAGATCCCAGTGAGCATCTGGTAAAGGGAAGTGTATGAGCCACCCGCATCCCACCGGCTACCCGGTGCACCTGTGTCATGTCCAGTGAGACCTGTAGGACCTGCCCGACTGAACTCGTCGGGATCTTTGCAAGTACCTGCGGCGACGGTGAGAGGGCGCACGATAGGATCATGTTTATGAATCACATCAGCGAGGTACGCTGGGGATGCTAGGCCGCCTTCTTCCACCAGGACGCTCAGAATCAGTGATCTCTGAGCCGTGCTCTGCTCATCGAGTGAGAGACAGTCAGGAGGAAGACAAGAACGAAGCCTGGAAGAGAAACTGAATCTCCGCTGGTAACGCGATCCCGTTGATCTGGTCTTGTTTCAGTGGAAACCCCTGAACACCAACACGGTACCGTATGCTCCGATGGAGTGTGGAATCGTAAGTTAACAAGCTGATACCACAGAGATCCATAGTTCATGAACAGACCGAGCGTTGTAATCTGAAGCCAGTACGAACTCAAGGATGATTTGGAGAGGGTCTGTAGACCTACCTTGATCCCGTACCCATCGTTAGTGAGAGTTACTTTGTTAGAAAAGTCGTTCTGCACAAGCTTTCCAACATCCTGATTCTGAATCAACCAGAAAAGCTGTCTGCATATAGACATAATACTTGAAAGTATGAGAGTCTAAGGTCTGGATCGGTTGCCGCCGCAGCCTGCACATGGTTGCATCATGGGATCATAAGGTCAGCTCTTTGTTCTACATCACCTGCGTCAGGGAGCTGTCTATGTTGATAGGCGACTGCTTCTTTCCCGTCCTTGAGAAACCAAGTCCGATCAACTCTCCTCTTCAGACTAACGATATCAATGTACCCGCATGTCGTGTACAGCGGTGACAGATTCATCCAGTACGATGGGCCAGTAAGACCTTGTCAACAAGAGTGAGTGTATGAGGATCGGTCCTGGGAGAAAAGGCACCCGAGTATGACCAAGTGCTGCTCATCGCAGTCAGAAATGACTGAGGAGGTTCGAGATAACAGGGAGTCACCTGTTGACTGGTGTCTTCGGTTTCAACGGTACGGCGGATCAAACATCTCAAGTCAAACAGCTGTCGGGAGAGGAGAAGAATGTATCAGAAATGTCTCTTACAATGATGGGTTGCGACTGAACTGTCTTTGGAGTCTTGTGAGACTCAACGTACGCCATCTACAGCAGACTTGCGTTAAACAACAAGCAAGGTCGAGCCAGAAGGTCGTACCACACCAACCACAAGGGAAGGAATATTGACAGCATAGGAGAGGGCGACAAGAGCAAACAGGATCGGCATAGCATAGCCGCTCTGCCTCTGTCGGAGATTTGCTGCTGAAAGATTCGACACGATCTCAGGGCGACTGCACGAACAGGAAACAATTACCATAATCAGAATCGTAGCCCATCTGAGACTTGGAGGCGCTGTCATAAACAGTATTGTTCATTTGTTGGTTCATCATCATGCGCGTGCTACAAGGATGGATATTGCTCGAGACAAGCTTCTGTGCTTCAAGCCTGAGCCATCTGCCATCAAGCTATTAGCACCATACTCGTTGAAGAATATTTGAAGCTCCATCCCTATACTGGTTCATCATGGTATGATCACTTTGCTTTTTCATCCTTTCGCAATGACTATCTGCCTGCCTGTGCTCGAGTCTTCCTGTGAGTCTCTCTGCTGTCTTTCTCACATGTCTGCATACCCGACTAACTTCTCCTTGCCATGGTTCTTCTGTTAGAACCAGCGGAGGCTTCTGCGCGTCATTTTCAAATTTTGACCCGCGGCTCGATCGTCCTCGTACTGATTTTTAACTTAACTATGAGTAAAAGATCCGATTCAATGGCCTGAGATGTAAGTTTGCCGGGGATCGGACTGAGCGTACTAGTAAGCCGGCCCGGCGGGCTGGTTAACACTTCGACCTGGCCGGGCGACCGGGGCCTGTCTTACCGTACATGCATGCGAGCAAGATCATACATCGAGACATCAAGCCGCAGAACGTCATGGTAGATGAGCTCGGCAGAGCCAAGTACATCGACTTCGGCCTCTCCAAGGAGGAAGAGCTATCCAGACAGACTAGCGCGAGCTACACCATGGTAGGAACGCAGAGCTGGATGGCCCCCGAAGTGAAGAAGGGAGAGAAAGCGACCGCAGCGTCGGACGTGTACTCTTTCGGGTTGGTAGGGAAGTATGTGCTGCTTTTCGGGGGAGGACAGAAGCTGCCTGACGACATCTACGGCAAGATGGTGGCCTACTGCACGTGCGACAATATTCAAAGAAGACCAACGTCAGGAATAGTCGCTACAAGCTTGATGGCAAAGCAGGATCTCTTCCCATCTAATGCCTACTGCATGTGCGACAATATTCAAAGAAGACCAACGTCAACATCGTTGTTTTGCATTTGATTGCAGTTTTAATGACTTTTCTTACTTTTGAACAATCATTTTTTCAATCCAACGATTTTGTTCTCTAGAGTTTTTTCATGATTGAGCAGAAGCCGCTGCATTCCTGCTTGGGTTGTCCTGTCATGTATTGGTTAACGCTGCCTACAGCATCTTTGCCGTAGCAGTAGGCCTTACTGCCGCTCACAAAGGTTTTCACAGCGTCACCAACTTTGTTGTGCTTCTCGGAGCTGGAAGGCATGGTGGAGGGCGGGGGGGAGGAAGATTGTAGTTTGACTATTCCACAGGCCTTTTTATACCCCCGGCCTTCCCCCCACCTGCCTCAGCTGATACACGTATCCAAGGTATCCAAGATCACCAGCCCTACATCGTACATATACGTATCCAACGTCCCCCTTTTTAGGGGTTTTTCCCCTGGTTCCTAGCTGGACCGGGGGAAACGTATCCAAGATCACCCCAGTCCAGCTGGGGACTGGGGGAATAACCCGCAAAACAAAGGAAAGATCCACATCGCCTCCTGCTTGCTGCCCCAGCTCGTATCTGTCAGCATTTCATTCATGAAGCGGAGAAGGTGAGCAGATGTAGTGTATTGAGAACTATTGCTACCGACACATCGCGATGTAGCTTGGAACGTCATGTACGAATATCGTCGTTCATAACATTGGTCAGAAATATCATAGTATCAAGATGACCGCGAATCAACAACTTCTGCAACGTATTTGGAAATCAGTTATATGTTCAATCTCCACACCTTTCTTCGTTTTTACTTGTTGTGTTTGACTTGCTTTATTTCGTTTAGAGTCAATCTTAGAGACTGAAATTTCATTTCAGCATTTCTAGATGATCTTTTTGTATTGGAAGAAAAGATAGCACGTCTCTACTTTGATTTGCCAGTGAGAAGTCTTGTTGCACTTCCTGCGGCCTGTTTTGCGTGATAAATCGCCTTTCCCGTGTTCGAAAGAACGCTGATAGCGGCACCAACTTTGTCGCGCTTCTCGGAGCTGGAAGGCATGGTGGAGGGCGGGGGGGAGGAAGATTGTAGTTTGACTATTCCACAGGCCTTTTTATACCCCCCGCCTTCCCCCCACCTGCCTCAGCTGATACACGTATCCAAGGTATCCAAGATCACCAGCCCTACATCGTACATATACGTATCCAACGTCCCCCTTTTTAGGGGTTTTTCCCCTGGTTCCTAGCTGGACCGGGGGAAACGTATCCAAGATCACCCCAGTCCAGCTGGGGACTGGGGGAATAACCCGCAAAACAAAGGAAAGATCCACATCGCCTCCTGCTTGCTGCCCCAGCTCGTGGCATCGCGTACCCTTGGCATGGAGCACGTAGACATCCTTGCAGAACTTGCAGGAGCATCCTTGGTAGGCATCTTGAGCAATGCCAGGCAGGCGAGAAACAACAAAGGCAGACTGGGA
Organism: Guillardia theta CCMP2712; assembly: GCF_000315625.1. Taxonomy (NCBI): domain Eukaryota; class Cryptophyceae; order Pyrenomonadales; family Geminigeraceae; genus Guillardia; species Guillardia theta. The sequence goes on from NW_005434607.1 coordinate 198,830, forward strand.
AAACTTGCTTCGAGCCTCGATGAGGTAGGAATTCTTGATTTCTTGTCTTCTCTCAAGGGGAACAAATCAATCACCCCTGCTACTTTTCTTCCAATCATTGCAAAGCTAGTTGTACGCCTATGGACTGTAGAGAAGTCTGTGTTTGTCTGGGCCCAAGAAGGAGCGTACAAGGAATGGAGTCATAAGGCCATCGCCGAGATCGATGACGCAGAGTCTGGCATCTTCGAAACCATCGAAGAACTAAAGCAGTCTTAGGACAAAGTTGCGGTGCTGGACCACATCATGACAGAACCTTCGACAATGCGAATGACGACTTCGAATGGGCTATCCTGTATAGCGATCTGATCTATGACAAAACGAGTCGAGGAAAGCCAGCCTCGTCCTCCATACTTGGCAGCGGAGGCTTCGGGACAGTTTTTCTTGCCCAGTATCAAAACATGGCGGTGGCAGTCAAGGAACCTCACAACGCTGCTAGCATCCACAAAGACGAGTATAGGAAGCGAGCCTTCTGCAGGGAAGCTGATCACCTCTACCGGCTCCGGCATCCTAACATAGTGAACTTCGTAGGAGCCATCGTAGAGGACGAGCACCACGAGCCCTGCTACTGCATTGTGACGGAAGTCCTGCCCTTCACCTTGGAGGCCTACCTGACAGCCAAAGCCACGTCGAGTATCTCTGTTGGTCAACAAGTGATCTTCGACCTGGCAACGGGCCTGTCCTACATGCATGCGAGCAAGATCATACACCGAGACATCAAGCCGCAGAACGTCATGGTAGATGAGCTCGGCAGAGCCAAGTACATCGACTTCGGCCTCTCCAAGGAGGAAGAGCTATCCAGACAGACTAGCGCGAGCTACACCATGGTAGGAACGCAGAGCTGGATGGCCCCCGAGGTGAAGAAGGGAGAGAAAGCGACCGCAGCGTCGGACGTGTACTCTTTGGGGATGGTAGGGAAGTATGTGCTGCTGTTCGGGGGAGGACAGAAGCTGCCTGACGACATCTACGGCAAGATGGTGGCCTACTGCATGTGCGACAATAGTCAAAGAAGACCAACGTCAGAAATAGTCGCTACAAGCTTGATGGCAAAGCAGGATTTCTTCCCATCGACATTAGCATCTAATTTGACCCTGTACGCATGCGTGGGGGTGGGGTTAGCTCTTCTAGGGTACATGGCTATGGGAGGCGATAGCGACGACGATTCTTGAGGATATAGAATGCGCATTATGCTGTGAAGGCTTGTGATTGATCGGCCCAGTAAAGTTCTAACGCACCTTAGTCGTCTCAAACCAGAGTCGTTCTCAAACAATCTGTGACTGACTAAAGTCCCCAGCTGCTCTGTTAGATAGCATCCCAGCTGCTAGCCAGCATCCCAGCTGCTCTGTTAGATAGCATCCCAGCTGCTAGCCAGCATCCCAGCTGCTCTGTTAGATAGCATCCCAGCTGCTCTGTTAGATAGCACCCCAGCTGCTAGCCAGCATCCCAGCTGCTCTGTTAGATAGCATCCCAGCTGCTAGCCAGCATCCCAGCTGCTCTGTTAGATA
>NW_005434607.1:200507-202570 GCF_000315625.1 Guillardia theta CCMP2712
AGAGAGAGAGAGAGAGAGAGAGAGAGAGAGAGAGAGAGAGAGAGAGAGAGAGAGAGAGAGAGACGAGAGAGAGAGAGAGAGAGAGAGAGAGAGAGAGAGAGAGAGAGAGAGAGAGAGAGAGAGAGAGAGAGAGAGAGAGAGAGAGAGAGAGAGAGAGAGAGAGAGAGAGAGAGAGAGAGAGAGAGGAGAGAGAGAGAGAGAGAGAGAGAGAGAGAGAAGCAAGTGCAGGAGGAGGAGGAGGAGGAGAAGCAAGTGCAGGAGGAGGAGGAAGCATGCTGTAGCTCACTGCTGAGTCTGTGCTCCTCTAGCTTCCCGAATCTCGCTCCACGTGCAATGATGTCGTTTCGCGTTCCAGCACTGAAGGAGAGGGAGGAGGGGCGGACCACGTGATGTCACCAGGATGAGGGTCGACGTGAGGAAGAACGTGCGAAGTCAGAGACAGGAAAAGCAGAGGCAAGCGGAGAAGCAGAAGGAGGAAGACGAAGCGGAGGAGCAGGAGCAGCAGGAGGACTAGGCAGGAGAAGGAGCAGGGGAGGAGTAGCAGCAACAGGACTAGGGAGGAAGAGGACGGAGGGAGGGGGAGGAGTAGCAGCAAGAGGACTAGGGAGGAGGAGGACGGAGGGAGGGAGGGGGAGGAGCAGCACCTGTATCTCAGAGCCTCTTTGGCTTTGATGAGCTCGGGGGTGAGCTGCAGTGCTCTCATCAGCCATAATCTGCTGCTGCTGCTGCTGCTGCTGCTGCTGCTGCTGCTGCTGCTGCTGCTGCTCCTCCTCCTCCTCCTCCTCCTCCTCCTCCTCCTGCTGGGCCTGCTGCTGCTCTTCTCACGTATCGCAGTTGTTTGGTCTGTAGTTTCTAGTGCTCCTGGAGATCCCTTACACACTAGCGTGAAGCACCACAGCGGTGAGAGGAGGAGGAGGAGGAGGAGGATGGGGAGGGGGACGCGTGGAGAGAGAGGAAGCGGAGGAGATATGGTGGGACTGGAGGAAGGGACGTTGCTGTTGACAAGTTCGCTTCAGGGCAACTGGCTCCTTCCGCCAAGTCAGCGACGAACAGCACAGGTTGCGTTTGTTTTCTTGCGGTCAGAAAGACTGATGGAGGGGTCCAGGCTCGAGCCCCTTCGACTGGATCATGGGGGTCGTCAAGAGCCGACCCAATGACTCTTGACCTGCTCGACGAGCGGGAAAGACTGAGGGGAGGAAGGGAGGGAGGCGGAGCAGTAGAAGCACGAAGCTGGAATGAAGCGCAATGGGAAGGAGGAGGAGGAGGGAGGGAGGGAGGGAGGAGAGGGAGGGAGGAGAGGGAGGGAGGGAGGGAGGAGAGGTCGGGAAGGAGGAGGGGGCAGGAGGGAGACGCTGGTCTTTAACTGGACGTAAACGGGATGCGACTTAGAACAAGCCTGCTTTCTTCTTCAGCTCGTCCTGCTTCCACTTCTTCATGTTGATGTACTCCACCCTCGTGCACCCCATCACCTTTCCTCGCAGGTCAGCTTACGATGATGGCGGTGGTGATGATTGATTGATTGATTGATGGATGGATGGATGGATTGATTGATTGATGGATGGATGGATGGATGATATATGTGGCGATGACAATGGTGGTGGTGGTGGTGGTGATGATGGAATGGAGATGACGATTATGAATGAGACGATGATGATGGAATGGAGATGACGATTATGAATGAGACGATGATGATGCAATGGAGATGACGATTATGAATGAGACGATGATGATGCAATGGAGATGACGATTATGAATGAGACGATGATGATGGAATGGAGATGACGATTATGAATGAGACGATGATGATGGAATGGAGATGATGCAAGCAGGATGATTGGATGTACAAAACTCTCACCGTCTTGAACTCATCGTCCGAGAGGTACAGAGGCTTGCATGTAGGATCGACCGCTGACTCCACCTGGCTCACTTGTGAGCTCCCCCTGATCCAGCTCCTTCTCCCCCTCCTGCTCCTGCTCCCCCTCCTGCTCCTGCTCCCCCTCCTGCTCCCCCTCCTGCTCCCCCTCCTGCTCCTGCTAATGCTCGTGCCCGCCCTCCCCCTCCTG
>NW_005434607.1:202867-204142 GCF_000315625.1 Guillardia theta CCMP2712
AGGAGGAGGGAGAAAGAGGAGGAGGAGGAGGAGGAGAAGAGGACGGAGCAAGGATCGCCTACCCTTGCTGACGTACTCCATACCAGCCGTCATTGCCATCTTGCGGCACTCCTGAGGAGCGCTCTTGCCCACCCACACGAAGACGGAAGTTCCTGATGCCCAAGTTGTCATTCTCCACCTCCTCCACGTCCTCTCCTGCTCTCGGGGGGAGGGGTCTCTCACCCTCCTCACCTCGTCCCCGCCTCCTCCCACAGTGTCTTCCCCACTTCTGCTCCCTGTCCCCGTCCTCGTCCTCGTCCCCGTCCTCGTCCTCGTCCTCGTCCTCGTCCTCTTCCCCGTCCTCTCCCTCTGTCTCATCCTAGCGCTTCACCTGAGTCGACAAGAAAGCACGAGTCTTCCATGAGGGTGGCGTGCGAGATCGGTTTGTGAATGTCTCCCCATCGGATTTTTCCACCTTCCACTCCAACCTGCTCAGTGGATCAGCCATGAGCTTTCCCCCCTCCCCTCCCTTCTCATCTGCTTCCTCCTCCTCTCAATCCTTTTCTCCAGCTCTCTCCCTCTTCTTCTGTTTCCTCCTTCTCCCGCACCTTTCTCCCTCTTCCCTCTTCCCTCTTCCCTCTCCTCCTCTTCTCCTTCCCCCGTCACTCCTCCTCCTCCTCCTCCTCCTCCTCAACCTTCTGCATGAGCTGCTCTGCCATGGCCTTCTTTTCAGAGGTCTCATCATCTCCTGCGGCACCTTCAGTCTCCTCCCTCACCTCCCTCCCATCACCTGCTTCCTCAGCTGACTTGATCTTCCCCTGCCCCCCGAGAGCCTTCCTGGTTGTCGAGGGCTAAGCAACAACAACAGGAGGAGGAGGAGGAGGAGGAGGAGGAGGAGGTGGTGGTGGTGGTGGTGGAGGAGGAGGAGAATTACCAAAAATCTTCGGTTTCGCTTCCCTCGTCTAGAGGAACAATCTGTCCATCACTGTCAGCAACAGCACCGACTGTAGGATTCCTGGAACGAGAAGAGGAGCGAACAATGTTCAAAGCCCTGCAGAGAGGCTGCTGCTGCTGCTGCTGCTGCTGCAAGAGGAGGACGAGGAGGAGGAGTGGGAGGAGTAGAGGAGTGGGAGGAGTGGGAAGAGGAGGAGGAGGAGGAGGAGGAGGAGGAGGAGAAACAAGAGTTATTTCAACCTTGGCCCTTCCTCCCCTCTCATCATCCTTGATCTTCAGCACGACGTCCAACCCTTTGGCCTTCTCGTACCTGGCCGCGCACTGTCACCATGCTGGGGGACG
>NW_005434607.1:204366-205353 GCF_000315625.1 Guillardia theta CCMP2712
AGGAGGAGGAGGAGGAGCAGGAGGAGCAGGAGGAGCAGGAGGAGCAGGAGGAGCAGGAGGAGCAGGAGGAGCAGGAAGCGGAGATCACGGGGAGGATGTGATGCTGCTGTAAATGAAGACGGGGATAGTGATAGGGTGTGGTAACGATGATAACGAGGAGGAAGAGGAGGAGGACGAAGGAAGGAAGAAGGAGGAGGAAGGAAGAGGAGGAGGAGGTGAAGGAGGAGGAGGAGGAGTACCAGCCAGAAGTAGATGACCCATGCGTCTCTTCCTCTCTCGTCAAGGTACGAGTAGAGGATGATGTAAGAGTCGCCGCTGTAGAACTGACCGTAGGAAGCCTCCGGCACCGGGGTCATGTCGAAGTTGTCGATCCTCCAGACCTCCACCTTGCCTGCTCTGAGAGGTCAGAGAGTCGTGACGAGGAGGGGGAGGCGGCGGCGAGCCACAACGTGGGGAGAAGGAGGGAGGAGAGGAGAGAAGGAGGAAGAAGGGAGGAGGGAGGAGGGAGGAGGGAGGAGGGAGGAGGGAGGAGGAGAACGAGGGTGAAACAGGGTTGCGAGGCAAGGCAGTTTCACGCCAATTCAATGGTAGGATGAGAGAGAGGATAAGAAGGGATATAGGAGGCAGTGGAGGCGGTTCAGTAAGGGATGAGGAGAAGATAGGGGAGGAGGAAGAGAGAAGGAGGACGGAGGAAGGGACAGGCGAGGAGAAGGAGAAGACAGGAAAGGAGGAGGAGAGAAAGGGAGGAATTGACTGGAAGGGAGGACGCGGTTCCTCGTCAACCTGAGCCATCCCCGAAGGCAAGCATCTCCTGCTGCATCAGCATCTGCCGCTCCTTTACAGAGTCCTCTCGTCTCAGTGCGAGTCCTGCCGGCCAAATGAGCCTCTTCCTCTCAATCCTCCTCTCTCCCTCCCCCCCCCCTCCCCCCTCTCGCCCACTCTCTCTCTCTCTCTCTCTCTCTCTCTCTCTCTCTCTCTCTCTCTCTC
>NW_005434607.1:205453-255593 GCF_000315625.1 Guillardia theta CCMP2712
TGGGATCAGCTGCTGCGTTAAGTTCGCAAGGGGTAAGCAAACCTTGCTTGAACAGCGCGAGGAACTTGGCGGACTCGTGGTCCTGCCAAGAGACAGTAAATGCTTCTGTCTCCTCCTCCTCCTCCTCCTCCTCCTCCAAGTCGCCAGCCCTGCTCCTCTCGCCCGTTCGCTGCCTCACCCGCCTCCCTTCCCCTCTTCTCACCCCCTCGCTCTCTCCTCTTGCACACCAACAGCCAGCACGCTCCTCACCTGAGTCTCTCGGTACTGCACCGGAGCTCCTCCTAGCGAGTCGTCCAGCTCGACTGTCTTGTAAGCTGCAATACCCTGAACGAGTTCCCCCAGTCAGCTCCGGTCGAGGCGAGGCAGACGGTCCAGGGGATCAGGGACGCCTCTCAGCCCCACGCGCATCTCACCATCTCGTCGACGGAAGACTCCTTCCCTAGCCAGAAGTGAAGGTCCCACTGCAGCACAGTTCCCCGTCAGCCGCACTGTCGCTGTCATGGCAGGGAGCTACCTCGTAGGACCCGCCCTTCGTCTCAATGGTCTTGAGACAGATGTAGCTGTTCGGAGGAGGAGAAGTTAAACTAAAGCCGCCGACGCGTGCAGGAGGTTACCTGTCTCCAGTGTAGAAGGTGCCGAACTTCTCCTTTGGCCATGGCTGGTAGCCGACAAGGCATGTTCAGCATGTTCCCTTCAGCATGCCTCGCAAGTTCGAACCTTGGGGACCTTGTTCTCGATCCTCCAGATCTCCAGTCCAGGAGCGGATCCTGCTCCACTGCAAGGCGCTCAGGATCAGGAGAGCAGAAGCAAAAGAGGGCACGGAAAGATCCTCACAGAAACTCCGGATGTTTGCTCATTGTTCAGCAATAAGCCTGGAAGGACACCATTTGGAGTCAGCCAGGCCATCGTAAGTACCCGAGTGAAAGCAGATGGTGAAGAATAACTTGTTGAAGATTCGGCAAGGGTTTTCTACTATAATACCATGCATGTTGGAGATTCGGCAAGGGTTTTCTACTATAATCCCATGCATATCTACTGAGAGGTCCTTATCATCCGCTACCCAAATCCCGAGATTGCAATTGTGCCAGCTTTGGTACGTCACCGATGGACTCCCTTCTCTCACTCAGTTCTCAGTGGTTATGACCTCAGAGTCAATATATTCCCGGCTGAGAGCTCGGAGCCACCCTCCTTCAAACAGGGGTCTGCTCGCTTGCACTTTGCTACATCTGTTCCTACTTGTACACCTGTCGGTGATCCTCCTCTTCCCCTCATCCTGCCTTTGCCTCGCATCACAGTCTCACTCTTGACTATCCTGCATAGATGTCTCTATCCTCTGTCCCGTATCCTCCCTTCCTCCTGCTCGTCCTGCTCGTCCTATGGATCTCCCTGGTCTTGCTCGGTAACATTTACTTCGCCATCCCGTCGCATCATCACTCAAGTCTGTACCCCCTTCACAAAGTACCCCATCCTTTTTCAGTACCCACCCTCGACATGATACAACATTTGTCTGCTCAGTGGAGGTACTAGGTCATCGGATTCATACCCTACCCCCTGTGATCCTCGGGCCCCGAAACTGATTACCATTTTTTTTAAAAGGACAAATCTGTGTCATTCATAGAGATTAAATATTCTTTTTAATTATATGTACAGGTCTTTGTACCAAGGAAATATATATATATTTCTATATACATCATAATACAAGTAAAAACATTTTAAAATCATATATATCGTCCAAATCATGCACAATGGTACAATCAGTCTAATAATATATAACTTTTAGCCCCGTACAAAATCATAAAAACATTGTTGGTTTTAGCTAGCTGCCCCCGGCATGCCAACTGACCGAGATACCTCGGGCCCGGACAGTAGCCCTCATCCCCACCCTCAGCCGACATATGCCGGCCGATCATGCCGGAATTAGTGCAATGTTGAAGGGAAACGAGGGAAGAAGAGGATGAACGACAGAGAGGATGAGGTTGCGAGGAGCGATGGTTGTGGGGGGATTCTAGGTAGTCAGGTAGGAGGAGACTTGAGGGAGAGGCAGAGAGGACGACATCTGTTTGCTCAAAGGCGCTACTGACTGACTTTGCAGATTTTAGACGAATCCTCTTGAAGGAGAAAGAGCTTTCCCTCAGAGCGAAGGTCTTGTCTGACATGCTACCTTCCATTGAGGTTACGTCCCCCCTGGTCTGATACTCTCATCTGATCCTGCTTGCTTGATAGGAAAATGCTCTCAAGCCTGGAGGGATGGTTCGGTGCATGGAGAAGAAGGTTATCCTTGCATGATGTCTTCCTGTCTGGGGCAGTGTTTCTTTGTCGACATGCTCTGTTCTACTCCTGCATGTTTCTGAAATTGGAGTGTGTAGGGCGATGAATACCTTTTGAGCCTCCTTTACCTCATAGCTGGCATACTTTGTTTGGTGGCGGCGTTCGGACACGGCGATCAGGTGGCTGCCTCTGTTTGACTCTCAGTTTTCTGACCTTTGATCGTCCTAACTTGATGAGGGCAGTTCTGTGCTCAACCTGTAAGTGCTTCTGACTATTTGCACAACATCGCGTAATTCCCTTGTGTGCTGCAGAGCCCGTCAATGCACCACCCTTCAGGAGGTCGCCGTCTGCTACAGCATGTAACATTCAACAGCGTCTTGCACGCCATCTCTCCTATCTCACTTTCTGTACAGCCAACTGTCTCTCTCCTCCAGAACTCTTCAAGCTCTGACACTACGGCTGCTCCTGCGGACACCAACAACGCTTTCATCGGTCCTAATGGACTGGTGGTTGCCTGGCTCAAGGTTGAAGGCTTCACTGGTGACATAAACTTTCCTTCTCTGTACTTGTGCATTCAATGCCATGTTTTGACAAAGCTTCCTTCTTCGGCAGCCTTGGGATTGCCTTTCTTGTATGTTCTCATATTCTCCAACCAACTCCAAAACAGTATTCCGGCAAGGTGATGGAAATGGCAAGAAAGTTATGAAGTGGAAGAAGCTGATGATATTTGCTCTTCTCAGCATCCTCTTGTACTTGGTTGCTGCATTTCAGGCTGTTTGGTTGATCATCGGCTGTGTGTGGTCCTTTGGCACGTCAATCCCAGCAGAATGTCAAAAGGTTTGTCTTCTCACCGACACGTTTTAAATTTTTCATCCATCGTGCTTCAATAGTAATTGTCCGTTTTTTGCTGAATGTCGGCTGGAAACCAGGGCTCCATGGGCGATAATTTTGCATTTCAAACCATGTGGTGAACTAGAACAAGATCGTGTAAGTAGATCCGATTGACTTTTTTTTTTTTCCAACCTCAGGTGGGTTTGTGCCTTCTGGCTGGGCTGCATGGTCGTGATATGTGGGATACTTGGAAGCATAGTGTGAGCATCAATTCCATCAATTTCCTCATAAATCTCTGCCATGACTGACTCCGTCTACCAGCTGCTGTTTCCTCGGCGCGGCCGCGTCTGCCAAGTTACAGTCGTCAGAAGCTGATTCTACAAGGTACGATTGACCGTTCCAGCCGTTGAAGTGCAGCGGTCTCTCCATCCCCAATCTTGACATCTCTTCCAACAGATACACTCAGATAGCTCCGGGGCAGTGATGTCAGTGCCACTGCGGCCCCGGAAGACGCGGCCTCCGAGGCAGGCTGCGGCCGGCGCGGCCAACCTCGGATGCTCAGTATCGGTTCAAACTGGCAGGACACTGGACATTTTTTCGACCCGTTCCCTCCGCAACCCTTGCTAAGTTGAGCTCTCCGAGCCCACTCCGAGCTCAACTGAGGTCTCACTGGCCAGCCATTGGCACTTTGGCAATTCAGTGGCAACCACGGCGCCTGTGATCCGATGTCGCCGGGCCTCCTCGGCCGCCGCGAGTGATCGGACTGAGCCTACTGTGACAGCCGGCGGCGGCTCAGTCTCTGAGGCTCCGGCCCGCCACCGACCGTACCGTACGGGCCAGCCTGGCGGCTAAACCGCCGGAACGCCGGCAAGTTGTTTGATAGAATCACGTTATACGAATGTACACCGCCGCCGGCGGCGCCGGGTCAACGGTTGTGTTATTTCGGTTTCCCAACTGACGGCCGCGTCAGCCTAAGTTTGCCGACACCGTACCGTACCGTACCGTAGTAACGGCGTGCAGCCGCCGCGTGCCGCGCCCCGGGCGCACTGCGTCATCCGCGGGGGCCATCGGACCGTGAGTTGAAAGTGAGTCTTCTTCAGTTAAAAATCAGTACGAGGACAATCAGGAGACTCGGTAGAGGAGGCTTGAACGGTGAGACGGTCCGCCAGCGGATCCAGAATCATTGGAGTCTTTTCAACTACTCTGTCAAGTTTACCGGCGGCCCGGCCCCCGGCGGCCCGGGCGGCAGGCCGCCGGGCCGGGGCCGCCGGGTGGGTGTCGAACTTTAATCACTGAGTGAAGGGCCGGGCCTGGGTACTGAAATGGTTGAGGCGGATCAAGTTGCTCTCGGGGGTGCTCACCACCTACCACCACCTACCACCACCTACCACCACCACCTACTACCACCTACTACCACCTACCCCTACCTACTTCCACACACAACCACCTACCACGACCATATTCACTCTCTGAGTACCCCACCCATTTCTTATGTACCCCCACCCCATTTGACAAGGACCATCAACCGGTTGTTATGACCGAGGAGAGGCTCATAACATACTATATCACATATCGTCAGTGCTCTTCACCCCCTCTGACACCCTATCACCCCCATGTTTTCCTCCGATTACCTACCCCACCGTTGTTATTATTAGTCAAAAGAGCATACAAGGAGGGGTATAAAATACCACCCTACCCTCTGGCAAAATCAGTCCCTGAGTACCCTACCCCCTACTGCCCCGCATCTGCCTCTTCAGAGGAGCAGCGCTCAGTGACCCTTCAGTCGCCATGTCCGCCGAGGTGAGTGGAACGTAGATGAACATGCAAGGACGAAGCGCCGATGGTGCAGCGAGATGCTTCAAAGCAGCAGCAGACATGGTTAGAGCTCCGTGTGACGAGAGCATAGTAGCTTCTGCTGGATTGAAGGAGGGAGGGGAAGCGAGACGAGGTTGGACAATGAGCTAGAAGGCAGTGGTTGAGGAGTTGTTATGTGAGAAAGGGCGGACGGGGTCAGAGGAATTAGGTCAGGATCAGAAGCATGTCGATGATGTTGATGAATCCTTAATGTTTTCCATTGCGATGGGAGATCTTTCTCCCCGTGATCTGCTGGTGTTGTCCTATCTGTCGAAGAGTCTCTTTCCTGCATCTCCATAGGGTTGGATTTCTATGGGCATAGCATACCATTGAAACATGCTACGTCGATGAGTTCATGTTGTCTGATGCATTTCTTGTCGGATTTCAGGAAGCGAAGGAGCCGAAACTTGAAGATCTCAAGGATCTCAACATGGACAACGTCTCTGCTCTCATCGTCAAGTGGGTCAGCCCAGTCGAGCAGGTTTCTCCTTTCAAGCTCGGCGACGTGCAGAAGACCATCGCACAGATGTAAGGCTTTCTTAACCGGATCATTTCTCCGCTGACGCGCTCGTTAGCCACCAGGAGACCGGAAACGCTGTTGCTCCCTTCTTCGTGGCTGGACAGATTGTTTTCCTCCTCCTCTTCCTTGCCTACTTTGTCATGGGAATCATCGCTCTCTGCCTTGACTTCCCTGCCATGGATGCTCCCTGTGCCAAGGACTCGTGGGTCTGGCTGTACGTTCTCCTCGTCGTTGTCATCCCGACCTCGGTTGGTTTTGTCATTGGAATGGTCCAGACTGTTATCCAGTGGATCTCTTCCAGCAGCCCTGTGAAGTTCGAGGTGCCTGACATCTACTTCTCTCTGCCTGCTCCCATCATCTACATCACCCTCGGAGTCCTCGGCATCGTCCTGTGGGCCAACATGTCCGAGCAGTGCGACACCTTCTACGCACAGAACCACGGCATGCTCCTCGTTATCTTCCACATCCAGGTCAGGCTTGCTCACTGCGTCGTCTCCTGTCTCACTGCCCTGCAGGTCATCATCATGTCCGTGGCTGCATTCCTCGGCCTCGTCACTGTGTGGGTACAGCTCATGGTTCTCATCCGAGGCTGGACCAACCAGGTGGGACCGAGCGGGAGGGCAGCGATGGCGACTGACGTTGTTTGGCAGAGTCTGATCCCCTTCTCCCCAAGGAGGGCGGAGACAAGAAGAACTAAACTCAATAGTGCTTGGATTCGCATGCGTTGCTGTGGCCCTTCCTCCGAAGTTCTCGTCGAGGAGGGGACGGGGGTCTCTCGTCCAACAGCCACTGTATCATTTGCCGTGCTGGTTTATTCAATTAAACACATGTCTGTTGAACAAACTCAGATTCGTTTGATCTCCTTCTCAGCCCTTCTCTCCTCCCTCCTCTCAGCTGCTCTCGGCCTCCTCCCACTAGTTCTTGATCCCCATCGCGCTCTTGAGCTTCGACCGGATCCGGCTGAGCAAGGTCAGATCTTCTCTTCCCTCTCCTCACATGGTCACCTGAAGACGTTGAGAACATGCTGCGAGCTGTGCTCCCGCGAGCCCTCTGTGCCCAGTCACATTTTGACCGAAGAGGACGACACTTACCTCTTGCCCAGTCAAGGGCGACCCTTCCTTGCTTGTCAGCAGCACCTGGGGGTCCGTAAGACGAGCGGGTCGAGGAGGAGAGCACAAGTCACTTGGATCAGCTCCTGCCGCCAGGAGGGCATCGACGACGAGCTCATGCCCCTTGAAGGCTGGAGAGAACAGTGAGAGGGAGGAGGGAGGGATGGCGAGTGAGTGAAGGAGGGAGGGAGGGAGGGAGGGAGGGAGGGAGGGAGGGAGGGAGGGAGGGAGGGTCAGAGAGAGGAAGTGCATGGGGAGAAGGAGGTGGTCTGGTGGGGCTGGGGGGGGGGTTTGGAAGAGAGAACGACTGGGGAGGAAGGAGGAGGGTATCATGAGCGAGAGGGCAGGAGAAGGAGTCGATGCAGTCACATGCTGTCATCAAGGCAGTGTTCCCGTCTGAGTCCCTGGCGTTGACTTTGGCTCCTCCTGAAATCAGAGCCCTGACGACCTGAAGCAAGGAGGGTGAGGAAAGCAGGGGAGGACGCGGAGGAGGACGAGCACGTGGAGATGTCCTTCGAGGGAAGCAGCAGTGAGAGTCGTCCAGCCGTCGGAGTCTTGGATATCAGGAGACGCTCCTCTGAGAAAATGTGAGGAAGGGTCGAGGAAGAGGGGAGGAGATGAAGGCGAAGAACAAGGAAAGGAAGGTTGAGGTCGAGGTGTGGGGTACGAGGATCGAGGGGGATGGAAGAGGAGGGGGACAGTTTGTCGCAGTAGCGGAACCTGTTGAGCAGCGCTTGGATCACACGAGGTTTGTTGCCTTTCGATGCCCATCTTAGCGCCTGCGCTGCTGTCAACCTCCATCCTTCGCTCTTTCTCCTCCTCTTCCTCCTCCATCCCCCGCTTCCTCCTCCATCCCCCGCTTCCTCCTCCTCTTCCTCCTCCTCCTCCTCCTTCCCCCGCTTCCTCCTCCTCTTCCTCCTCCTCCTCCTCCTCCTCCTCCTTCCCCCCTGCCTCCCTCACCGTCCACCCGTCCTTGTCCCTCAGGTCCGGATTGGCCCCGCTGTCCATCAGCAGCTTAACAGCTGAAACGTAACTGCAAAAACGATAAGCAAGACCAGCTCCCCTGCATGCAGAAGACGAAGAGAAGGAGGGAGGAAGAGAGGTAATCAACCGAACTCACCCCCCAAACGAGGCTCCCATCAGTGCCGTCCGCCCGCTCCTGTTCTTGGCGTTGACCGAAGCACCTGCGAGTCAACTTGTGAGGAGGGGCGAAGGAGGGAAGCAAGAAGTAGGATGACGCATGGAAGGGGTGAGAAGCGAGAGAACTGCTAAGTGAGAGTGCTGATCTGTCAGGAGATACAACAGTGTGGGAGGAGGGAGAGGTCGTTGAGGACGGGAAGGTAGAAGGCGAAGGGAAGGGGAGGAGGAGGCAGGGGGAGGAAGAGGACGGGCATGCGAAGAGGGATCGAGATCTGTCACACCTGCTCCTATCAACAAACGGAGGCATCCCACACGTCCTGATCCCGCAGCACCCATGACAGCATTCCACCCCGACGAGTCTTGAATGTCTGCATCCGCTCCCTTGCCCAGCAGCTCTGCCACCTGCACTCCCAGCTCAAGAGAGGGTTGAGCCGCAGATGGGAGGAGAGGGACAGAAGAACAAACGCAACATCGAGAGGCAAAGAGCAAGATTAAGAAGGTGGCGCCAGGGCTGGATGGAGGGTGTGGGCCAGCAGGAGGGGAGGACGAGAACGAGAGGAGGTGGAGGAGGAAGAGGAGGAAGAGCCAGGTCAGCTCGGCTCGCAGCGGGCCATCACCACAGCATCTTGTCCGGCCTCTGCAGCTGACATCAACGCCGTCCTCCCCAGCCTGTCTCTGCAGGAAAACAACGAGAAGCAGAGAGTCTCAGAGAAAAACGAGGCCTCCTCCTTCGCTCCTTCCACTCTCGCTCCCTCCGCCTCCTCCCTCCGCGTCCTCTCGCGCTCCCCTGCTCACCGATAGTTGACGGAAACTCCACCCTTCAAGATCTTTCGAAGTGTAGCCACGTCACCATACGAAGCAGCATCTGCGCCAAACCAACATGAGTACACTTGGATGGTGAGTAAGAGGGAGAGGGTGTGGGAGAGGTGGGAGAAGGAGAGAGGAGGATGGCAGAGAGGAAGTCGAGTTCTCGGGGAAGAGTAGGAGAACGAGCACCGATGAGCTTCTGCGTTGGCTTCAGGATCTGGGTTCTACGAGTCCTTGTGCTCATGCTGGTAGAGGAGGGTCAGTCGGAGACTCTCCTGCACTGCACTCGCACCTGCTCCATGCCAGCCAGATTGACAGCAGCCCAAACACAGCCAGAGCAGCGATCGATGCCACCATCGACCTTGATGGGCGAAATCAAGGAGAGGAGGGAGCAATGAGTCGATTGTAAAGATTGAGTGCAAATGAGGTCGGGGAGAACGGATAGAGATCGAGGGGGAGGAGAGGAGAGGAGAGGAGAGGAGAGGAGAGGAGAGGAGAGGCGAGGCGAGGCGAGGCGAGGCGAGGCGAGGCGAGGAGAGGAGAGGAGAGGAGAGGAGCGGAGAGGAGAGGAGCGGAGAGGAGAGGAGAGGAGAGGAGAGGAAAGAGTGTATGAGAGCAGATGGACAAGGAGGAGTGGAGGGTAGTGAGTGCGCTTGTTTGTGGACGGCAGGAGTAGCAGTACCGGTTATTGAAAGACCCCCGGAAAAAATTCTCGACCTGAGAGAATGTCTTTGTGTTCCTGGGCGACAACAGTTACCTCCTGCTCTACCATCCTGCCAGCTGGAAGCACCTGATGTGATAAAGCACGCCATCCACTCTGTGTCTCCACCTCATGTTTGACAAGGAGAGTAGGGAGTACGGGTCAGCACGACGAGCAGGGGCCTTCTCTTCCAGCGCTCCGCTTCTAGCTCCTCACTGCCTTGCCCCGTTGAGGTCAAGCCATCCCTTCAGCGCACCCACGTCTCCTGGCTCACACGCCTGTGAAGGACTAGAAGTCAGGCGCAACCCCAACCCTGCTGCTTTCTCCCCCTTCCTCCCCTTGCTCTCTCCTTCTCTTCTCTTCTCTTCTCTTCTCTTCTCTTCTCTTCTCTTCTCTTCTCTTCTCTTCTCTTCTCTTCTCTTCTCTTCCCTCCCTTAGCTTCCCTTCCCTCCCCTTCCCTTCCCTTCCCTTCCCTTCCTCATTGTTCGTAATGGCTTTTCTCCCACGCCATTGTGACTCAGCAACTGACATCATCCCCCTCTTCCTCATGAGAGCTCACCCGAGTCCGCCTCCTCTGATTTTAACTACAAATTCAAAAGTTATCATTCAAGAACTACCTTACTTAGCTAACTGAAAAGGGTAGAATGTTTAGATCTGAGGCGGGGTACAAGTAGGGTGCATGCCCCAATTTTTACTCCTGAGAAGTTATAAAAGCCTCTTTTGGGGTGGTAGGGTACTGACCCCACCGTACTAATGAAATCACTTTTTACCTATGAAGTACGGGTAATCTAAGGGTCTCACGAAACAAGGTAGGGTGAGAGTGTGTGGCATGGCGGAGGCGGCGGGTGTAGCTTCGTTGCGAAGCATGCTGGACCAGAAGGTGAGCGAAACATGTCGATCTTTCATGGGTGAAGCCTTGATATGATCAGTGAGAGAAGAGGAGCAGAGGAGCAGAGAGACACGAGAAGAGATCAAGGGGTGAGTGGGGTGAGGGCGGAATGAAGGAGAGGGCGAGGAAGGGGAGGGGAACCGAAGGGCTTGTATGGATGATGATGTGATCTTGCCATGTCGTGGAACCCACAATATGATCATGTTCCTTGAAGCTTTGTGTGCTTTGTTTTACACTCATGAAATGCTTTTCTTCTTTCAAAGGCACCCCACTACAACAGCAACCAACGGAGCTACTGTACAGACTATACTTTGAAACGATACCTGCATGCTCGAAAGTTTGATGTTGCTAAGGCGTTCAACATGCTTACGGCCACGCTGGCATGGAGGAAGGATTTTGATGTCGAATCGATTAGCATGCTGAAAGTTCGAGGCAATGGCGAAACAGGGAAGGTGGTGGTGAGGGGGGCAGATAGAGAAGGGAGGCCGATTTTGTTCTTGAGGCCGGGTCAAGAAAACTCCAAGGACGATCACGATGGCAACCTGAAGCACCTGGTGTACGAGCTTGAGCGAGCTGTGGCATGCATGGACGAGCTGCGTGGAGTGGGGAAAATGTTGGTGATACTGGACCTGCAGCATTACAGCATGTCGAATGCCCCCCCCATGAAGACAAGCAGAGCCACTCTGCATATCCTGCAGGATCACTATCCGGAGCGGCTGGCAAAGTTCTTGATAATCGATGCTCCGTGGCTGTTCCAAGGCTTCTTCAAGATCATCTCTCCCTTCATCGACAAGGTTTTGTTGGCTCAGTCCAGACCAGTAACACGGCACTGAAAGTCGCATGGTTCAGGAGACTGCTGCAAAGCTCGTCTTCGTGAATGGCAAGACAGCAGAAGCAAAGAGGGAGGTTCTCTCCAAGTTCGTCGAACTCAATCGGTCAGTTTGCGAGAGGAACTGCAAGACTCTCTCCTTGACAGTTTCCTCAGCCTCCCCAAGTCTATCTACGGAGACTTAGGCGATGAGGTGAGGAAGAGTGCAAAATCGCCTTTGTTGTCTCACTTTGTCATTCAGGAATTTTTTACAGCCGACGAGTACTTCAGGTTCTGACCCCCTTACAGATCCGATTTTACTGACATGATTCTCCGGCAGCGATGAAGGGGTAGAGAAATTTCGCAAGGAAATCATACGGCAGAGAGCTGCATTTCAGTAAAGATGCACTTGCTGTCCGTCGCAGTTCTGCCTCCTGTTCGTTTGCTTCGTTTGTTTTCCTTTGATGTAAATGCGTTTTTGACTTGTTGCCTAATAGTATACATTGAAACACCTTGATATACGAGTTGAACATCAAGTACATCTCAACAGATGCCAAAATTCTCGAGCCTGCAATGAAAGAAGATAATTCACTCCACACGTGCACTAACAGGTGTTTTTGCGGGTGAAGAAGGTCCCATGCCCTCGTCGCTTGACGGCCTCACGTCGCATGTTTGTACACCAACGATCTTGTCTTTGTAGACCCATCGCAGAAGATGGCGCAGAAAGTCGTACTGCTTCCATGGCCAATGCTTCAATCCTACACACTGTGTAAGAGCAGCAAGTTTAACGAAGAGCTTACCAGTGCTAGGGATGTCGATGTGCGGGAGGTTCACGTACAGAGCAGACCCGCACCATCTCCCTTGCTTGGTCTGTTGCTCCACACAGAGCTTGAATCGATGCCAATCGAGACGAACGATTTGAACCTTCTCCTTGGACAGCCCCGGAGCTTTTGTCATCCTTTCAATGAGGACTCCTGCTCCATATGCTGCTGGGTAGTAGTAGTACAAGGCCGCAAACCCAAACAGATCAAGGGTGCACTGTAACGGGATGTAGACCAGGAGGAATACAAGCCAGCCCATGAAAGCCAGCGGGAAGCAAGGATGCCAAGGCTCTTCGCATTGGTTGACAAAATGGCGTCTGAGAAGCTCTCTCTTCGGAAGAGTATGAAGCCTCGAGCGCCGGAAGATATAGTACGCAAGGCTGCAGGTTGTCCACATCAACGCTAGTCCGACCTGCGCCTTCGGGGTGAAGTGCAGGCTCAACATGCTCAGACCACTGCTGTTGACACGTCTGGTGTTCCCGTATCTGAATGGTCGAGGGTGGAGGTGCGCTGTGGTCCCTTTCTGACCGAGCCTTCCAGGGGACAAACTTGAGCTCCCTATGAAGCAACTATGCAGGAGGCTGCTAGCATGTCTGTCGCAGGGGACTGAAGACAGAGGTATCAGAGGGCTCCGTTGGCTGAGAGTTCGAGGCAGCCTGTCAGGCAGCTGGATCATTCTGGTGTGCTTCTACGTCGGCCATGATACCTCGTGTTGCACAGCAGGATCAGAATTCTCTTGCTCCTGCTTCCAGGTTTGATTGAGAGCTGTCGTCTCGAGCTGCAACTTCTCTGACCATCCCTGGCCTTCCTCCATGGCTTGCTGGTGATGTCGAACCACGGCTAGCTCCTTTATATCTGTCAGATCCCTGCTCCAATCGGGCCGGCGGGCCGGTCACCCGAGGCCGACCTCCGGCTGCTGGAACACTGAGAATTGACAGGTTTATCTCAACTCGGAAGTGCCGAACCGGAGTGAAGCGTGATATCGTGACTAGCAAGCTGCGGAATCGTGACTAGCTAGCTGAGGTATCGTGACTAGCTAGCTGCGGAATCGTGACTAGCTGACAGATTGAAAATGAAAGGGTGCAGTGTGAACGAAGTGGCGGAAGGCATCGAGACATTCGCAGCCTTTCGGGCTCGGGGATGACTGACGTTATTTACTACAGGACGCCGCCTCCAAATAAAAATAAGGTCAACCCTCTCCCCCGCCATCTCCGTCTTGACGCCATGTCGCCATGCCCGACTCTCTCCCCTGCCTGCTCCCCCTGCTCTGTCGACGAGGCCGTCGACGCCCTGTGCAGCCGCCCATGGCGCTCTCCGTGCGACGACCTCGACATGTCCTCCTTCCTCTCCTCCTACCTCCACGACACTCCCCTCGTCGCCGAGGAGGCTGCGGTTCAAGCCTACGCGTCAGCGTGCCACGCAGGCTGGGCAGGGGCGGCGGCGGCTGGCAGGCCTGAGGCCCCGAGCGAGCCGTCAGAGGCGTCGTCTGCGAGCGACAGCGACAGCCCGGCGAGCATCCCGGCGTCCCCGAAGGAGGCGGAGAAGTCAAGGACGCAGTACAACCAGAGCCAGTGGACGCAGGAGGAGCACAAGCGGTTTGTGGAGGCGCTGGCAAGGTACCAGCAGCTGGGGAGCCGACGGGACCCGGTCACGGGCAAGGTGTCGGTAGGGCTTGGAGCCGGAGTGGCGAAGCAGGTAGCGGCGCTTGTGGGAACGAGGACTCCTCTGCAAGTGAGGACGCATGCACAGAAGTACTTCATGAAGCTGAGCACGGGGAGCAAGCGAGGGGGGAGGATGCAGTAGGGTAGGGAGGGAGAGGGCGCTGATGTAAATAAAGGAAGTGACGCTTGCCCGAGAGAGTGCGCCGCACATCCCGCTGACGGAGCAGCGCCGAGAGGGACATTGGTACAGGCAGGTTGGCTGACGAGACCGCTGGGATGGAGGGGAGAGAGACTGGGGCTGAGCTGAGGGCGAGGGCATGACGAGGGGGGGAGAGGGGGAAGCTGCAGGCGCAGTGGCTGATCAGATCGGGTCGTGTTGACTAGGCAAGTCTCCGTGAAGTGTTGACTGTAAGCACATCCCTTCGTGGCTCGAGTCTCAGGCTTGGCCTCGAACAGTGGTCTCAATAATGTGAGGAAAGACCTGATCTTGTTATGTACTTTTGCATTTCCACACAGAGCAGCTGTCAATGATCTGCAGTTTGAACGCGCAGCAAAGCAGTGAAGCTCCTAGAGAGAAACATCTATGTGAAACGGAAATATCCGATTGGACGGAAATATCCGAATCGAAACATCTCTGTGGAAGCGAGGATTTGAATTTTCAAAACCAAGGATTTGAATTTTCACAGTAGAACAACGAAAAGTACAATTCTTGGGACGTCAGGAACGGAAACATCCGATTTGACTTTCGGAAAGGAATATCAAGGATTCGCAGCGTTTCAGAATAGCTTTACAACTGCCAATCGAAGCCTTTCGGGCTCGGGGATGACTGATGTTATTTACTACAGGACGCTGCCTCAATAAAAATAAGGGTGAACCTCTTCCCTGCCATCACCATCTTGACGCCATGCCCCCTGCCTGCTCCCCCTGCTCTGTCGACGAGGCCGTCGACGCCCTGTGCAGCCGCCCATGGCGCTCTCCGTGCGACGACCTCGACATGGCATCCTTCCTCTCCTCCTACCTCCACGACACTCCCCTCGTCGCCGAGGAGGCTGCGGTTCAAGCCGACGCGTCAGCGTGCCACGCAGGCTGGGCAGGGGCGGCGGCGGCTGGCAGGCCTGAGGCCCCGAGCGAGCCGTCAGAGGCGTCGTCTGCGAGCGACAGCGACAGCCCGGCGAGCATCCCGGCGTCCCCGAAGGAGGCGGAGAAGTCAAGGACGCAGTACAACCAGAGCCAGTGGACGCAGGAGGAGCACAAGCGGTTTGTGGAGGCGCTGGCAAGGTACCAGCAGCTGGGGAGCCGACGGGACCCGGTCACGGGCAAGGTGTCGGTAGGGCTTGGAGCCGGAGTGGCGAAGCAGGTAGCGGCGCTTGTGGGAACGAGGACTCCTCTGCAAGTGAGGACGCATGCACAGAAGTACTTCATGAAGCTGAGCACGGGGAGCAAGCGAGGGGGGAGGATGCAGTAGGGTAGGGAGGGAGAGGGCGCTGATGTAAATAAAGGAAGTGACGCTTGCCCGAGAGAGTGCGCCGCACATCCCACTGACGGAGCAGCGCCGGGAGGGACATTGGTACAGGCAGGTTGGCTGACGAGACCGCTGGGATGGAGGGGAGAGAGACTGGGGCTGAGCTGACGGCGAGGGCATGACGATGGGGGGAGGGGGGATGCTGCAGGCGCGGTGGCTGATCAGATCAGGTCGTGTAGACTGTGCTAGTTTCTGTCGTTGCTTGAGAGAGAGGGAGAGAGCAGTCAGAAGCGCAGGAAGACCAGATCAATGATAAAAATATGTATAGAAAGAATAGCACGGATTCTATATGGAGCCCTTTCTTTTACTTAAATTTGAGTAAACTTTCTTAGTTAAGTCACTAACGTTCACAATGCAGGAAGCACAATGAAGAGCATCGACGCCGCCCTACAGCAAGGATGATGGTGTTGTACATCCGATCACGTCTTAGGATCATTCTAGGAATAGTTGTGCATTACTTCTACACATCTTTCAATCATGATAACGATAGAAAACCTTTCACTATTTCCCTGACTTGCGATGCGGCCACTGAGCAGTGCGAATGGAAGGGCAGATGAAAAAGTCTTGGTACGTGACCTGCTGACTCAAGGACTGAAAGGTCCGACACTCCGAACGCATATCAAGGCTTCGCAGCGCTTCAGAATATCTTATAGCAACGTGATATTGTCATTGCAACTCACAACATTCGCAGCCTTTCGGGCTCGGGTATCACTGTTTCTTTACTACAGGACGCTGCCTCCATATAAAAACAAGGTCAACCCTCTCCCCCGCCATCACCGTCTTGACGCCATGTCGCCATGCCCGACTCTCTCCCTTTCCTGCTCCCCCTGCTCTGTCGACGAGGCCGTCGACGCCCTGTGCAGCCGCCCATGGCGCTCTCCATGCGACGACCTCGACATGGCATCCTTCCTCTCCTCCTACCTCCACGATACTCCCCTCGTCGCCAAGGAGGCTGCGGTCCAAGCCGACGCGTCAGCGTGCCACGCAGGCTGGGCGGCGGCAGCGGCTGGCAGGCCTGAGGCCCCGAGCGAGCCGTCAGAGGCGTCGTCTGCGAGCGACAGCGACAGCCCGGCGAGCATCCCGGCGTCCCCCAAGGAGGCGGAGAAGACAAGGACGCAGTACAACCAGAGCCAGTGGACGCAGGAGGAGCACAAGCGGTTTGTGGAGGCGCTGGCAAGGTACCAGCAGCTGGGGAGCCGACGGGACCCGGTCACGGGCAAGGTGTCGGTAGGGCTTGGAGCCGGAGTGGCGAAGCAGGTAGCGGCGCTTGTGGGAACGAGGACTCCTCTGCAAGTGAGGACGCATGCACAGAAGTACTTCATGAAGCTGAGCACGGGGAGCAAGCGAGGGGGGAGGATGCAGTAGGGTAGGGAGGGAGAGGGCGCTGATGTAAATAAAGGAAGTGACGCTTGCCCGAGAGAGTGCGCCGCACATCCCGCTGACGCAGCAGCGCCGGGAGGGACATTGGTACAGGCAGGTTGGCTGACGAGACCGCTGGGATGGAGGGGAGAGAGGCTGGGGCTGAGCTGAGGGCGAGGGCATGACGATGGGGAGAGGGAGGATGCTGCAGGCGCAGTGGCTGATCAGATCGGGTCGTGTTGACTAGGCTAGTCCAGGTGAAATCAAATCTTTGTTATTTTGGTGACATATTGTGTTGTCCAAGAGATGTTGTATCGATCAGCATCAAGTCAGTAGGGAAGGGATCATTGACGTCCTGTGGTATCGCATCCTTCTTGCTCGTTGGGACCCTGCATGGCCGAGCGCCGCTCTGCGGCGGCTGTGCATCCTTGTTCGCAAGTTTCTAATGACTAAAGAGACTTGCAGGCCCGCCTCGGACTGTTCTAGATAGAAGTCGATGAGTAATAATTTTCTGTGATGCTCAGGTCCAGAAAAGCCGTTGAGAAGTCCAGTGCTAGATCGAAAAAAAACACTCACAACACCCCTCATGGCCTTACAGCCTCAAACTCAGATAATTGAGGGGGTAGTGTTCATGGGTATTTTCGTATGTTGAGCTCGTGTTCCCCTTGTCCCCTCTGACATGCGAGAGTCAGTGAGCCCTTGGGCCATCCAACACTGATGAATGCGCAACATGAAGGCGGGAGAGCGATTGAGGAGGGGGGAGGAGACTTACCTCGAGTAAGGAGGAGCTGAAGGAACTAGGCGAGGACGGGAAAGGCTTCGAAAGGCACGCTGAGGAGAAAGAGGACAAGTGAGGGGTCGATAGAGGTGGAGAAAGAGGAGGAGGAGGAGGAGGAGGAGGAGGATGACGAGGATAAAGACGAAGAGGATGCATGTATATGCAGATACGTCGGGCAAGACCCCGCGGACTCTGCCAGGAGTTAGAGAAGAACAAGACGATATGACAAAGCTGGACATCGTTTGAGCTGGCAGATGTAAAAATGTTTCCGATGATGGCACCAAGATGAAGATGAATATAGAATGCAAGCGTCTAGTTGACAGATGCCTGCAGGCGAATCTCAGCCATGGCAACGAGGTACAACCAGCACGGGATCCGAGGAGGGCAGTTCACAAGAGCAAAGATTCAGCACAGCAGGGATCTGTTCAAGGAGCACGAGGCGCGCGGGAGTGTGGGGCCCGGGCTCTTGTATGCGAGCTCGACGGTAACGGAGAAGACAACCAAGTGAGTCCGACGCTTTCAGCTGCTCATGGCTGATCCGCCAGCTGCAGGACTGGCGCTCCCATCGGAACGGCAGAGAAAGTGCACCAGAGGCCCCTGTGGAAGCGGGAAGAGGAGGTAGCGGAGGACTTGGTGTTGGTGGAGGATGTTGATGAGCTCTGGATCGCAGTGCGCTGCCCAGGTGCCAGGAGCGGGCTCGTACTCACCAGGGACGAACTTGACGAGGTTGGGGAGTGAAGGAGGAGGAGACAGGGCGGCTGACTGGACTGCAGCAACGGCTTCGCTCCTAGGAGCCCCATGGCAACCATCGGTTCGGGAGCGAGAGAGTTGCGGGCCGCGGTTGACAGGAAGCAGGGAACGCGAGGAAGGGACACTCGAGGAATCTGTGGATCGAGCATGAGAAGAACGCGAGCGAGGTGACTGAACTAGCTGACCTTGGAGAGGCTTGCTGAGTATTTCAAGGTCCCTGCACCCGGGGAGTACGACAGTATGTGCTTGAGTAGTATCGCATTCAGATCCAAGACAGGTCAGTCTTTTTTCCTCCCCCCCTCCTCATAGTTGTTGGGATCTTGACCTTGATGACTTGCGGCGACAGACCTTGGCTCGTCAGTCTGCAGCCCCAACTCTTCCTCCTCCCAGCTCTTCTCCTCCAGAGGTCCAAACTTCCTTGCTCTCAGCTTGCAGGAGCTGACGGGCTGCACGAGAAGGGAGCACGCCTCGGTCAAGGAGCAGCGTCCGACATTCTCTTGCCTCCCTCCACGAGGCAGGTCGAGGCGAGCACTTGCTGATGAGCCCCAGAGTGCAGAGCATCCTCTCCTCCCCTCGCAACATCGAGAGCAAGCGGAAGAGCGTCGGGGATCGGCGGTGGACGAGCGTGAAAGAGCGGTCGGATTCCGAAGACATCCCGTCTCCTCGACACAAGGCAAGTTGCAGTGGGCGCAACAGGGTGAATGGGATGGAGGAGCTGGGAAGGTGACGAAAGATGAGAGACGGAGGGAGGTAGAGGACAGTGATGGTGTGGGAATGAGAGTCAGAAGAAGGAGAAAGAGATGCAGGAAAAGAAGGAGTGGGAGGAGGAGGAGCATAAGCATCAACAGCAGCAGCTGCAGCAGCAGGAGGCATTTATTAGGATGGATCCTCCCGCTGACAAGACATGCAGGAGTTGAATGCTGAGAACGTTCATGTCAATCGTAATCGGTCAAGGTGACTCACAACTTTGATCTTCTCGCCTGACGTCCAGCAGCCAAGTGAAGTCAAGCCCCTCCCTCTCCAGCAGGTTACCACCAGAAGCATCCAAGGAGTATCGCCAGGAGCTTGTGGAAGTCGGCAGGATTGTCCCGCAAACTTCTTCTCAGCTCAAGAAGCTCGACGTGTCATCGTCGTCCGACAGTGAGTCACCCATCCACCAGGTCTCAGAGCACGGGCTCAGTGCGTCGAAGCAGCCGAGCAGAGGTGAGAGGCGGGGAAGGGAAGGGACGGGGCGGGATGGCAAGTGTAGGATGACAGAGGGAGGGAGGGGCCTGTGCTTCATCTTTCAGCTGAGCCTTGAGACCAGGTGAGGCGAGGGAGGTCAATGCGGACAAGAGGAGGAAGTCTTGTGCGAGACAAGACGGAGGGTCGGATGCTCATTACCGTGAGGCCATGCGGCTCTTGACCCTGCATGGGTGAACAGCCGATGCCTCCCGCTGCTCCGCACGTTGACGGTCGAGGCAGGAGGAAGGAGGAGGCAGAAGAGAAGTTCAAGCAGGCGCTCGCTGCCAACCCAAGGGACACGAGTGAGTCCCATCTCACCGCCTGCTCGTTGCCGTGAGAGCTGCCGCAGGAGCCCTCAGGCAGTATGCCAGCATGCTCATCCAGTCGGAGAGGCGGGAGGAGGCGGTCGTTCACATCCGCTCCCTCCTCCAGCTTGCCTACAACCACAAGAGGTGACGTCTGCTCCTGTCCAGCTGCCGCTGACGTGGTGCCCCAGCGATGGAGGGAGCGTGAACAACACGTGGGGCACGCGGATGGTGGAGGACCTGACGGCCTGCGGCTCCCTCCTCACTTGTGAGTCACTTTGACGCTCATGTTGCCTCCTCACGCTCCTCTGCAGTGATAGGACGCGATGATTTCTCAGCTCGGGTCTACGATGCTGTGCTGGACATCAGGCCAAGTTTGCGACCACTTGCCTGCTGACTTTCTCACTCACACTGGCGCTAAGATCACACGCCTGCTCTCACCGCCTATGCTGATCTCCTCGTCATGAAGTCACTCAAGGTGAGGACGACGAGGTCCCAGAGCCGATGGCTCCCATCCTGCGCCACCACTCCCTCCTCCGCATCCTCCCGACGCTCTTCTCTTTCTACCTCTTCTCGACATGTCTTCCTTTCTCCTTGTTTGCTTTCTCATCTTTCGTGCTTTTCCGTTGCTTCTTCTCACAAAAGTTTGAAGACTCAGGGAGCGGAAGCAAAAAGTCTCAACGAGCAGGCTGTCCAGCTGTACAACAGAGCCTCGGAGATTCTCAAGGTCAGTCCTGCCTTTGTCTCCTCATCACCGTCATCTTCAAGCTGCAGGCCAAGGGCTCATGAGACAAGGGGGTATCCTCCTCCCTCCCTCCCTCCCTCCCTCCCTCCCTCCCTCCCTAAATTTCACAACGGCTTGCAACTCCCTCCTTCTCGCCATCTCGTTGGTTTTTCGACTTTTCCTCATGAGTAAATAAACAGAAAGCACGACAACAACGCTTATGCTGTCATGGTGTAGAAGGGCTTCAGCACGTATCCCCGCATGTTCGGCGAGCGCTACAGCAACATTAGCTTCCATCGCCCCTTCTACTCGCCGAATACCTTCATGACTGCCCTTCTCATCCTCAGTGGTACCTCGCTCCCCTCCATCGCCCCTCCTTCATCGTATACTTCCTGCTCATGGTCATCAGAGCTCTCAGCGCGAAAGCAGGAGGCAAGAAGCTACGTCTGGATCGACTTGCTCGTCATCTTCACTTGGCTGGAGGTACTTGACAGAGCTCTCTTTGTCTTCGCTCCTGTCGATCACCGGAGAAACATCCTACAAGCTGGTCAGCATCGATCCAACACCTCTAGCGCAAGTCGCAGGACCTCAACGATCTCGATGCCTCGCTTCTCGGGTCTTCTCTCCTCGAACGAGTCCTCCAAGTCTCCCCGACTTGGCTGGTGACAAACCGACGGTCAAACGAGGCGAACGGGGCGGAGGACGAGCACAAACCTCCTCCACTCTCTCTTCATCACTCGATGCGTCAGGAGGACCTTTGTAGTGCCTTCCTGTCTCCCGACCTGATGTCCAGCATGTGTCAACCAGCACACGACCCAACGAGAACCTGAAACCCTACCTTCTATCTTGATTACATAGTGCTTCAAGTACCGCTCCTCTTGCTGCTCCTTCTCCCTCACCGCCTTTTCTGCCTTGACCTTTGAGAACAAATGGACCAGGAACTTCGCAGCCTGCTCCTCCTCTTTCTTGGTTTTCTGTTTCATCCCAGGTCAGTCGCTGGAGACTTGCAGTATACAACCCTCACGTAATGATTCTTCTTCCTCTTCAGAGAATCCTCCATTTCCGCTTTCGCTACGGCCTTCCAGGAGCATGTCAACCTCACCCACCCTTCAACCAGAGCAAGTTCATCACCGCATCAAAGATCGCTTCCTTGGCTTCTTGCGTTGCCCTCTTCTTCGACTCTCCGCTCTCCTCTCCTTCGTCCGCCAACACCCTCTCCGCGTCATGCTCAGCTACTTTGCTCGGGACTCCGTCCTTCTCTTCGCGCCTTTCAATGTCTTCACCCGCCAGCACCTTGGGAGCCTCCAATCCAAACTTCGCAAGGGGAACACCGTATCTGTCGATCTTCCTGTGCCCGAGGACCACGGCTCCGGAATCATACCCACGAATCTTCCACTGCTTGCACTCCATGTCGTCAGCCTTGCAGGGGCCTTTCCAGTCGTACACGATGTCGCCATTGGGCCAGTAGGTCACGTTGGGGATGAACTGAGCAAGTGGGTTGTTGTAGAGAGGCTTCTTGGGCGCATACTCTCCTAACGGCGACACGGCTCCTGGGACTGCCCTGTCGTTCTTCTGAAGCGGGACCTTGAACGGCTGACGGAGGGCGTTTGCTGCTGCCTCACGGCCGCTCCGGGATGCCCACTGGGGCTCCATGAGCATCTTGGGAATGCCTACCTTCCAGTTCTTGCCATCCAAGGCCTTGGCTGATCCTGAATCGCAGCAGCCCATCAGTGTCCGTGACTCAGATGTTACCAGGGACATACCGGCAAAATCAGTGAAGGGTGAGACTTGAACGACAGTTTGCACTGCGGACTGCGAGCAGGGATCAAGGAGGAGGAGGACTAGAACGGGGTGTCGAGTTACGTTCACAGCGTCTCGAGGATCCGGCATGAATTTCATCTGATGAGATTCGAGCGTCGAGACATCTCCTGTTTTCCAAGAGCAGTCAGCAAAGTGAATCAGGAGTCAGGAATGCCGAACCTCTCTGCGTGGTCGACAGGAACACGAGGAGGGAGGCAAACAGAAGCGAGACTGTGACGAGGGTTGCGTGTCTCCACATGGTCTTCTTGGATGGCTGCGTCCACTGCAAGCACTATCAGCGGCTGATGAAGGCGTCATGGTCTAGGAGAGCTTCTAACTTACCATAGGAGGCGTCACGAGCTCAACGGAGAGGTCTGGTGCCCCTGGAGCTGAGAGAGCAAGGATCGTCAGATGTCAGGAAAGAGTATCTCCTTGAGCTCAGTGCAACCATGCTGCCGAATCCTCACTGTCACGCGACTCACCGCCAATCGCCATTGCGCTCTCCCCGTCTCTCTGCGTCTATTTCGGGCAACCCAGGCCCTATCACTGACGGACCCGCCTCGGAGAGATCACGGTCGGCAACACTTGGCTCCCGGGGTCACCCGGTGCTGCCTCAGGGCCGAGCCCGGCCTCACTCAGTGAAGTGCCCGGGCCCGGCCCGGAAATAGTTTTAAGGGCCCGGCGCCAGTGCTCACCGCCTCTTTCACTATCGCGATGGGGGAGAGATGAGGTAGGGCGGCGGGGAGGCATGGTGGATCAACAGCTGTCTCTGCCTCCTTCAAACCCAAGCCTGTGACTTGAAGACACGTTTGCGGGTGACAACTGAGGTGATTCAAGTTTTGCATCCCCTCCTGCCCCATTCAAGTTCTATCTCAGTCCAACCTGCTGTTGCCTGGAGTCAGGCTGGTCTTGAAAGGGTCTTACATTTCACTTGCACCTTCTTCAGGTTTTGAGAATCATTGCAGCGAGAGAGCAACATGATGGCGTCAAGATCTCATACCGATCGTCCTAATCGCTCTGTTGTCACTCATCCACCATCATGGGCGCCTCACATGGCCGTCGAGCTAGAGTTGCAAGGGAAAGTGAGTGCGATGCGCAAGATTGGATTGGTTTTTGAACATTGCAGAAGAAATTTGCTATGATTCGCCTAGAAGACATGTTGTTGCTTATGGTAACGAGGTGTTCTGTTGCAGGATGACGACGCTGATGTTGTAGACATGACATGCGCTGTAAAATCGATATCCTGCAATGCTTATGGAACATGCGTTGCTTGTGGATGCCAGGATGGCAAGGTATGGTCTTCTCTTGCATCCTCATTAACCTCCATCCTTTCAATCCCTACATCTGATCGTTTGAACTTCTTACCCTGAATTATCTTCAAAGGTGAGAACTATCAAGATGAATGCGATGGACTGGCAAATCGCGCTTTGCATGGCGCATCATCCTCGTCTTGCGAAGCAAGGTGAGTAAAACGAGATTATCTTTGAAAATAAGAGAGTCGTCTTGACTGCTTGTTTTTGTCAAGGTTGCTGGCTTTCCTTGCTCGAATCGGAGATTCTAATGCACATATGGAAGTTTGTTGCTTCTGATTACTTGATCATTGGTGGAAAGGCTGAATTTGAAGAGCTTTCCGGGCATTCATCGCTCGTATCTTCGGTTTCTTTCAGTCCCCTGGGCGATATGTTGGCCTCCAGTGCGATCAACAATGAGATCCGGTTGTGGAACTACACCTCAGATGAGAAGAGAAGTGAAGTCATCAAAACATCCGCTGCCCACAGTGCCATGGTCCTGGCGTTTAATAAGGATGGGAGCCTTGTTGCCTCTGGTGGGCGAGACAGGCGAATCAAATTGTGGTGCACCACAGGGAAGAATGAGATCTATGACGCTTTCGAAGGCCATGCCGGTATGATACAGGCTCTTGCGTTTTCTCCAGATGGGAGTTTGCTTGCATCAGGAAGCAGTGATTGTACAGTACGGCTGTGGAACATGCAGTCGCTAACATCTTACAGAGATCCTCTCCGTGGCCATTACAGAGGTATCCATGCAGTCGCGTTCTCTCCCGATGGTGTCCATCTTGCGGCTGGCTCTGGTGACTGCCTCATCTCTGTTTGGCAAGTGGCAACAGGAGAGCCCAAGGCTGAAGCACTGAAGGGACATCTCTCCAGTGTCTTCTGCCTTGCCTTCTCGCCTGATGGAAGATATCTGGCCAGTGGGGGTAACGATAGAATGGTGAGACTGTGGTGTTGCAGAACATGGCAGCAGGTTCAGACCTTCAGAGGTCACAGTTCAGGAGTCTCGTCCGTGGCTTTCTGCAAGGGTGGACTGATCCTGGTTTCAGGAAGTGGAGATGGAACTGTCAGGCTCTGGGATTTGAGGCAAAGGATGGGATGAAACTCCTGCAAGATGTCATTCTTCTTCGCTGTTGATCAAACCCCATCAAATCCGTGCTCAACGAGCTACTGCTTTCAACGAGTTGTTGTGTTTGGCTGTCGTTCTCTTTCAGGGAGGATTTTGCTTATTCGGACCACCCACTGCCGATATCTAGTTGCAAAGACGCCGTCGTGCTGTGACTCTACGTTTCTTACCGTCTTTGCAAAACCATGTAGAGGATAAATACATTAACTGCACAACCATGTAGAGGATAAATCTTTCCCTTTTTTTGACTGAAAAAGAAGGACAAAACGGAGAAATACATTAACAAGTAAGATGATTTCATCTCTTTGCTTGTGTCCTGCTATCAAATAACCATGTATGACGCACTATCAAATCCCTCATCATTCCTGTACCATAACTAAACTCCAGCACGAGCAAGTGCTCTGGGAAAGCGCGCAGTGGGAACACTCACGAATACATCTCATCGTAACATCGCAGTCCATTCGTCGACTTCAGCTGACCCCGCAAGACACCCTGCAATCCTTCAATTGCCGTTTTCAGTCTCCCCACCTCCTGGGCGGCATGGCGGGGAGGAGCTCTGGATACACTATGAGGTGTTAGTTCGGTTTCAAGTCGACAAGACAGGGGACATGCCCATCCTGCAAACAATTTCCGAAGGCTCGGAAAAGAGCAACGCAACAATGTGAAACGATGCGTATTGGAGGAGACGGCACTGAAAAGCCTGCCTCAGAGTTATCCAATAAGACGAGCTGCGGCATCAGCACGTGTCAATACCTGACCAGAGGACAGCAAAATTTTCGAATCCATGAAGAAACATGGGTTCTTTGAATTGAATATTCAAGTCTTAGGTTAAAGAAATATATTCAGTTTTCAAGTATCCAATTATACCTCGGAATTTCAACAATTCATACTCCTCTGTCAAAATAGAAATATGGTTGAAATCAAAACCGCTGTCTTTGCAATAGTTCCCTTATTGCGAGGGAGTCCTGATGCCCAAATCTATCTCTATCTGTAGCTTCTGAGGCCAGCGCTGAACTCACTATTGCCCTCTCAGTTAGCTCCTCGAAAGGAAGGGCGGGAAGGTGCAAAGGAGACAAAGTTTGGAGGGCAACAATACCAAACGATCCATTATTGAAGGTCAAAAAGATGAAAACACAACGATTACGATTGTTGCCCCCGAACCTTTGCCTCCTTAGCTCCTGCGATTCTTCTGTCATGGCACCCTGTATTTCCTAAAGAAGCAACGATTGGCATTGTTGTGCACTCACCTGTGCCTCCTTAGCTCCTTACAACGTCATGTTCCTCCGTTGCTGACTGAATCTATTGAAGATATCTGTCAGCAGGTCAGCGTGCTGACACTCGGCTGATGCAAGAAGGAGCAAAGAAGGCGAACATTCGGGGGCAACAATGAGAATCGTTAGGGTTTCATCTCTGTGCTGACCTAACAAGATTTCACTGGAGCAAAGAAGACAAAGGTTCGGGGGCAACAATCCCAACCGTCAAGATAAAACAAAACCTTTGGGATTGTTGCCCGTCTACCTTTGTCTTCTTAACTCCTGGTGTCCTCTGGCCGATAATTAACTGACGTCAGCAGATAGTCTCGTGTAAGCCTAGCAAAAATGCAACATGAAGTGTTTGGGATTGTTGCCCGTCTACCTTTGTCTTCTTAGCTCCTGCTCCCTTCCCTGTACCTTTGACGGTTTGGTCAGCGAAAATGGAGCATGACATTCTAAAACCCAATAACAAACGACGTTTGGGATTGTTGCGCGTCTACCTTTGTCTTCTTAGCTCCTTAAAATGTCATGTTCCTCATTGCAATATGCAGAAATAGAACCGTTGGGATTGTTGCGCGTCTACCTCTGCCTTCTTAGCTCCTTACTATGTCATGTTCCCTCGCTGCTGACAAACCGATTCTCGATATCTTTGAGGAGATAGGGTTCTGTAAGCCTAGTTTCATATTTTCAAACAACGCTTGAGATTGTTGCCCATCTACCTCTGCCTTCTTAACTCCTTGTAATGTCATGTTCCACACAAGTTGAAGAAGGATACGCAACGGTTGGGATTGTTGCGCGTCTACCTCTGCCTCCTTAGCTCCTTGTGATGTCATGGTCCCGATTCCTGTATGGCAGGCCCTGGAAAAACTCGAAACGGTTGGGATTGTTGCGCGACTACTTCTGACTTCTTAGCTCCTTGCGTTGTCATGGTCCTCTTCCCCTATGTCATCATCGCAGGAGCAAGAGGCAAGTTTCGGGGGCAACAATTTGAAACGTTGCATGCACGGTATGGACCGGGCCTCAGTAGCACGCCGGGCCCGGTCAGTCCAATCGGAATAAACATAACCTTACTAGTTATGGCTTTACTCAAAGTTAAGCCTAGTACGCCAAAACCCCGGTGACCTTCTTTACTCAAAGTTAAGTTAAAAAGCAGTACGAGGACAATCAGGAGAGTCGAGGAGGCTTGACCCTGACACTGTCGCACAGGCCAAACGGCGAGAAGAGAAAAGACAGCGAGAACCAAACCCAATCCTGCCGAACTTCCGAATGCTGTCCCCCAAACTTAACTGACCACTCGTGACTTCCCCTTTACTCGTGACTACTGATTGTGATCCGCCGCATCTGGCTTATCCTTAGCTCAAAGGATCAGTCATAGAATCACTGGCAGTCATACTAGAATCTGCCGCGCCAGCCAGTGCCGCAGTCCGTCCGATCATGCTGCGGCACTCCAAGTTCCATCACGGGAAGTTCCGATCACCGATCATATAGCCGCTATGCCGGGTCCCCGGTCTGATCGGATCAAGACGTGGGAGAGTTGCAAGTCTCTCACAGCCTACATTCGTCAGGACTGAGACAGAGTCACTGGCAAGCCGGAAAGTGAAGGGAACTTACTCATGATGGAGGGGTCGGAGATTCCATTATCCCAGTCGGAGCCAGAGGCCGATTGACGATGACCGTAACGAGGGCAAAGAGGGCATAGAGGAGGATTGACATGGTGGGTGGCCTGCGCCGCCCAAAATGCCGCAGACTGGAGGTACGAAGCAGGCCGCGCCGGACCGAGCTCCCTCGTCCGCCCATTAGACCGTGTTTTTTTACTGTAAGGTAGTGAATGATTGTTCTCAATCACTGTAGCATCACGGCTTCCTTCCCGAAAGTGCTGATTCCGGAGCAGGGAGCTGAGCAGCAACTGCCGCCCTCAGGCCTGCCATAATGCTCCTCCAAAACAAGAAGCGGTCTCTCTTAAACGGCTTTCTTCTCATCAGCAAATAACCACATTGATGCATTGAGCGGGGGGAGCAGAGTACATTTTAGCATGGGATCCAAACAACTGAGATCTCACATTCGGAAGATCCTTTTTGATTCATGTCAACCCAAGGCTGATCAAGGTCAGTGTGTCTCTCGGCCTCTCGAGATGCCTCACTGGATCATCCGACTTGTGACCGCATCCAATCCTGAATCTCCTACTGTCTCAAGCTTCCTCGTCCCCAGTGAAGTTCGCCATGTTCGCAGATGCCGTTCGCTATGCCCGGCTGCCTGCGGGCATGGTGCTTGAAGAGTCTCATCAGATCTTTTACTCAACCAGACAGCTGTAAAGAGAGGACGGTTCGGATTGTTGCTGTCTCAACGAAGTAACCTATTGTCCTACTCCCACCGGTGGATACATAGAGTCCTATCTCTAGTACCGCTGCCACTGGTAATATATTTTAAACTTTACTTAATGCAATTCTGTACCCTATTTTCGCTGATTCTAGTACTTCCTCTACTTTTAGGGCCGAGACTAACGTCCGTTAGCGTATCGCGAAAATATTGCGAACGCAACGAAACGTTTTAGAAATATTGTAAAACGTTTATAACTATTATACAATTTCCAAACGGTGTGTAAATTTGAAATAAGTGGGTTTATATATCTACAATGTCATTTATTAAATGTAAGCAGGCCTTGATCATCGTGTGGTAAAGCTGTGTTGTAATAAAGAGAATCGCGAACGACGTTCGCGATTCTCCGTATCCATGAGATTAAAACTGCTTTTTAATGTATTTGAATTTGTACCAAAAAAATATAGGTCAAAACAGGATGACGAAATGGTTTGAAACGTTGTTGAAGGAAAATGTTTCCAAAATGGAATTGTTCGTGTCAGGTTGATATATATCGAAGCAATGCTTGTTTGACAGGGAAAGGGATATCTATTAATTACCCGCCCCCTTTGGAAAGAAAAGCAACGGTTCGCATTGTTGTGGGTGATGCTTTTGTAATTAATTTTCTAAAGATGTTTGCACTGGAAATTTTTTGGTTCACGACGATCAAGGAAGGGCGAAAAATTCCACTCAAATTTGAAATTTTTCGGAACAATGCTTTGCATCTCCAAAGTGTTGGTCCCTAAACGCGTTCTATTTTGATACAGAAATCGTCCAAATGTTTCAAATCGCGCAAGCACACCCGAGAAAACTTTGAGGTTCGACAAATGAAGAATCAAACGTTCAGGTTGAAATTTCAAATACAAATGTATATTTTCCTGGATTTCACAGATATTTTCGGAGAGAAAAACAAAAACTGCAAGGGTGCATTCCCATGTTTTTTGTAAAGTTAATTTCCACAGCAGCAACAATGCTGAACGTCGCGAGATTGAAGCTGAGGCGGGCATGAAAACAAATGCAATCCAAGTAGGGGGTCATCCGACTAAGTTTTAAGGTGACATATTGAGGGTAGGGGTAGTGAACGGGCCCGTCAAGAGAGAACGCTTCGAATTGTTGCGGGTGTTCGAGCGGGCAACTCCTTGCAAGGGGAGTGAGAGTGCATCGTTTCGGATTGTTGCTCCTGATGAAATCAACTTCAGTGAAATCACTTTCTTCTCTACTTCGATCCTCCTATCTTGTACCACTCCTGCGTTCCTCCTTCACTCCTCCTCCGCTTCTTCTTTCTCCTCCTTCTTTCCTTCTTCACTCCTCCTGCGTTCCTTGTCCGCCCCTTCTTATTCCCTCGTTCGTTTCTCTTTCGCTCCCATTGAAATCTTTACTTTTCTCTGCTGTTTGTACACGTTCCTACCACTTAATCTTTCATCCTAGCTCGACCCTCAGTGCAGCAGATCTGAAATCTCCTGCTCTCAAGGTCAGCAATGACATGAGCTTGTCCTACCCCCCCATCACCTCCTGCAGGTTGTGCCTGCGCATGAAGGGCGTGGTCAACAAGCTTCCTAGCTGTGACAAGTTCGCAGTGATCTGTCAGGGATCAATTGCGTCAGGAGGAGGAGCTTGCTGAGAGCAAGGAGTTTACCTGATCTAGCTGGGTCAAGCTCCCAAACAACCCCCACACCTGCGCACTGTCATCTTCAACCGCTACATAGCATCGATCCCACGTTGGTTGCGACTGCCTCCTTGCCCCCGCGTCCTGTCCGTTGGTCTTCCTGCGATGTTTCCACCGCTTCGCTGGACAGGGAAGTCAGACAGTGAGATGAAGGTACATGATAGCAAGTGATGGTGGTAATGATGGTAGCCAAAAACGAGGTGGATGAGGATGAGGATGAGGAGGAGAAGGAGAAGGAGGAGGAGGAGGGTAGAGGAGGAGGAGGAGGAGGAGGAGGAGGAGATCAGCTGATGAGCTTCAGGAGGGCGACGAGATGGAGGGGTTAGGGAAGAGAGGTCATTACCTTGCCTTCCGCTTCATCCCCGCAGTTTGATAGCGATTGGCGTCCAGATTCTCTTCCACGTGATCCTCCTCCGACATGTACCGAGCGGTCGCATGCCGCACAGACCGCGCGACATTCTCCATGCCCTCCCGCTCGCTCAGGATCATCCGTGACAGCTCATGGAACATCTCCATCTTCTCCGTTCCTGCGGGGCATACGCGTCAAGGGATTGCCATGGCTGACCCGATCCAGCGCACCGAGAATGTCGATGCTTCCTTGAGCCTCGTCGTCCTCCTCGTCGAAGGATAGAGACTTGATCACCCCCTCCTCCCCCTCCTCCTCCAAGTTGCTATCTATCCTGAAGTTTGCAGGGGAAGCACTTCGAACGAGAGAATTCCGTCCCTGCGACCGTGACGCCCTCCTGCTCATCCTCTCTTCCTCCACGTCCGTGTCAAGAGTCCATGCCTGCGACAAGCGAGGGAAGCGCGCTCCAGCAAACTGCAAAGCTGCACAGCATCATCAGTTCAGGAAGGGAGGAGGAGGAGGAGGGAGAAGACGAGCATAGTATAGGAGGAAGGACGACAGCAGCCTTACTGTGATGAGAGACAACAGGGATCATCAGCTCGCATTCTCGAAGTTCTGCGATCCTTGCAAGCAGGACATCCTGGTCGCCGTCAGCGTCTCTTTCTCCTCCTCCTCCTCCTCCTCCTCCTCCTCCTCTGTTACCTGCAGCGCTTGCCATGCTGTTCGACGCCAGCACCGCATGTCGGCGCCCTTGGCTGCGTTGAAGGAGGCGTTCAAGTTGACCAGCAGCGGAGGAGCAGGCCCCCCCTTGCGCTTTGCCTCGATTTTACTCTCAGTGTGCATTTTCAGGAGCTTGATGCAGGAATCCTTGACTAGCTGGAGCTGGAGGATAGAGAAGGAGAGGTCAACGACTTGTCCTCAGAACTTCTGTCACTCACTGTGCTAGAGTCGTCCTTCCCGTCCTCTCCCCCTGGGAGGAGCTGCTCTAGCAGATCTCTTGCAGGCTTGCCGGTGAATTTGATCCTCTCCTTGACCCCCTGCCACCTGACATGCGATCGATCCGAGACAGCTGGAGGAGGGTCAGCAAGACACCAGCGAGACTCTGAGAGCAAGGGGGACGGTCGAACTTTGCCCATGTGAGGAACAGAGCAGAAATTGAAACAGTCTGCAAGCAAGCAGGACAGAGAGAGGGAAGGAAGGCGGGGGAAGGGACTAAGTACGGATGGATGGAGGGATGGAGGGATGGAGGGATGGAGGGCAATTGGCGATCAAAAGCAAACGAACCTCTCTCAACCTCCTCAACGATCGCCAGGGTCCGATCGCAAGCAGCGACAAAAACTTGGAGGAGGCCGACTCGTATGCTGGGGAGGAGGATGAGTTTGAGCTTGTCGCACGGGGATTCACCTTCTCATCCTCATGCTCTCCACTTGTATGTTGCTTGTTGCAGACAACCAGAGAGAAAGGAGAACGTCCGCCACCTCCTGGCGGCAGAGGAGGAGAGGACGAGGAAGGGATCCGAGTAGCCAGCCCTTGGCGGTGGGCAACGCAGGGGAGCAGCTGCTCCCGTCCTCGTCGAAGTGCCGGCAGAGGCCGAGTAGGAAGTCGTGAGATACGGTGACGGAGACGTTGCGGAGGGAGAGGAGAAGAGCACATCCAGCCTCGCACACTTCTGCAGAGCTCATGCAGAAGAAACGGACCAGGAGCCGGTGCTCCACGGAAGACAACACGCGACTGAGGAGCGAGCGGAGGCGGCGGTGAAGCTCCTCCTCGCCTCCGGCAAGCCGAATCAGCTGCGAGAAAGTCAGCAGAGGGCGAGAAGGCTGAGGAGGAGAAGGAAGAAAGGAAGAAGGAGAAGGGGACGAGCATGTAGGGGAAGGGGGGCAGAGATTGAGTACAGGAGGAAATGGGGTAAGACGGAACCTGTGCTGAGGCAGGAACCAACACCGCAAGAGGTACCAGCATGCGTTCAGCAGTATCTGCAAAGCGCGTGAGATGAAATGAGATCAGACAGCGGGAGGCGGGGAGGTAGAGGAAGACAAGATAGAAGAGGACCAGTAATGTGCTTCTCGATGGTGCTCCTCGCCGCCTCCATCTCCTCTCCTGCCTCCTTGCAAGCCTGAAAACGAGCAAGTAACTTCAGGAAGCAAAGGAAGCAGCTACATGCCTTCTCCACAGACTCTCCGAGCATTGGGCCCAGCAAGAGCGTCGCAGCTGCGGGAGCTTCTCTCCTCCCTCCTCCTGCCTTCCCCATCTTGTCCTTCCCTGGCGGCTTGTGCGCGAGGGAGAAGGAATGCAGACTCGAGATGTGAACTTGATGAAGCGCATGAGCATGAGATCTCGATTGCACTCCCTGCTTCCAATCCTCCTCTCCCTCCTCCTCTTGCTCTTCCTCGCCCCCTCTCTCCTCCGCAATCCACTCAGGCCCGTCTTCATCCTCTGCGGCCCCGTGGCGACGATGATCGTGTAGCTGAAGGCACGGCAGTTATGCAGGGCAGAGGAGGCGAGGAGTCGAGACAAGGGAGAAGTCAGGCAGCACAAGCTTACCTTGAGCACTAGGTCTCCTCTGATCCAAACCCGCTCCTCCTGCTTCTCCTCCTCAACATTGGGGGGTTGAAACAGGGAGGAGGCAGACGCCTCGTTGATCTCGTGCTCCCTGCTCCTGTTCTTCCTCCATAGCCACTCGTCCATTGCCCGACACAGCAAAGCGCGGAATTCACGAGGGTCCCTCCTCCGTGAGGAGGGGGGGGAGACGAAGAGGAGAGAGGATCGGAGGCTCGTGGGCAGCACGACCTGAGCCCCCTTGACTAGTACCTTCCTCCTCCTCCCTTCGTTCAGCGACATCGCTTCGTCCATATGTACTTGCAGCTGAATTTCCCCCTCGCTGCCTCCTCCTGCCCCTGCCCCTGGTACGAGGACGCTGCCGGCAAGGTGTACTTGCGGGAACTTCGATAGAAGGAGATGCCCGACATGAGCATTGCTAGCTGAAACATGGAACGTGCAGTTGATGAGGGAGGAGGAGGAGGAGGAGGAGGAGGAGGAGGAGGAGGAGGAGGAGGAGGTCCTGATAATGACCAAACTATCCTCCTCCTGTTTGAGCATCTTCGACAAGCCCCCCCTCGTGACGTGGCAGAGCATCTCCGCCGTTTTCTCCTCCTGCCCAGCTGGGATCGAGCTGGGATCAAACAGCTCCAGCAGCACATCTAGCTGGACGTAGGCTGCCCTCTGAAACGTCTCCGAAGTGAAGGAAGTTGAAGTCAACCTGAGCATGAGGGATGAGTGTGAAAAGGAGAGAGAGAGAGGGAGAGAGAGGAGAGGAGAGGAAGGGGTTGATGTGAGAGGGAGGAGGGAGGGAGGAAGGGAGGAAAGGGGGGAGAGAGGGAAGGAGCGAGGAGGGGAGGGAGCGAGGGAGGGAGGAGCAGAGAAAGAGAGCAACACGAAGCAGGGGAGAGGATCGACGGGAGGAACAGCAGGGACAGTCGTAGCAGGAGTGAAGGGAGGAGCAAGGGAGGGAAGGAGGACGAGGCTGATCACATGCTTCTCTTGGCCGCGAGCTCCATCCTTGAGATCGCCTGCTCTTTGACATTCCGCGACTGCAGGAACCTGATGGTGTCTTCGGAGAGGGAAGGGAAGGAGGCGTTGTAGGATCCAACGCCCCAGTCCTGCAGCTCCTTCTCGTCTCCCCCCAGCAGCGGGTTCATCTTCCTCCTCTTCAGCCTCTCTGCCTTGAACGCAAACTCGTCGTTGACCTCCTTCACTCTGCAGCAGCAGTCACTCGGAGTCGCTCTCCTCCTCGTGCTCTTCTTGTTCCTCCCCTTCTCCTCAATCTTCGTCCTCGTCCTCGTCCTCTCCCTTGTCCTCTCCCTCCTTCGTCGTCGTACCTCTGTGAGATCTGAGCAAACAAAGCTCTGCATGACTCAAGGTGGGCGGTCAACGCCGCCTTCATCTGCTCCGCCTTCTTCTTCCCCTCCTCCCCGTCTCGTGCACGGGGCTCGTAGAGATCTCCCCTCCTCTCCTCCTTAAGACGCTGCAGAGATCGCAGGGACTCCGCGGAGAGGCCGAGGAGCTCCTCGACCCTCCTGATCTCCATCTCCACCTCCGCCATTACCGACGAGCATTTCTCTCTTACCTGCCCCCGCAAGCTTCTTGTCAGCACTTGCTTGCACAACAAGTGTACGAGCTGTCTTCGAGCTCCTCTCCTCTCTGCTTCCCTCTTGCTTCTCTCTCCTCCGTACCTCCCCTCCCCTCCTCTCTCTCTGCATTCCTCTTGTTCCCCTCTCCTCTTTCTCACCACATAGAGCGAAGGGAGTTGTAGTGAATGCAAGTCACTTGTTGTCTTCTCAACTTCCTTGAGAGTCCTTGCCGTCTTCTCCTCAACCTCCTGCCTTGCTGTTACCCTCTTGCCACCACCACCACCTCCTCCTCCTCCTCTCTTTCCTCCCCCCCCCAACCCCTTTCCCCCTCCTACCTTGACAGCAGACAGGCCCTTCTTCACCGATTCATTCAGCTGCTGGAAACGGGAGAGGATCGCGTTCAAGTGCTCCTCCTCCATCTTCTTCAACGTGGCCTCGAACATGGTCACCTGGACTCATCGCTCAGGGGTGAACGACTCGAAGTCTCGACTTACCTCCCTCCTCCTGCCCGTAACGATGTCCTCTATCCTCGCTATGCTGTTCTTCATCCAGCTTCTGATGCTCTCGAGCAGGTCCACGTTGGTCGAGATCCCCGACATGTCAAGTTTCTGAAGGACAGTTAGGCTACGATATGAGAGCAGGAGGACGGGGCTACACCAAGAGGAGGGAGGGGAAGAGGAGGAAAGAGGAAGGAGGAAGGAGGATAGGGAAAGAGAGAGAGATGAGGATAAGGCGAGGCTGGGGGGACGGAGGAGTGGGGGTCAAGGAGGATGGAAAGGAGTTGGAGGCGTGAAGAAAGAAGGGAGGGGCATGGACTTGGAGGTGGGCAGGGAGGTGGGCAGGGAGGTCTGGTGAGGAGCACAGAGAAAAGGGAACAGGAGGTCTACAAGAGGCGGAGCAGGGCAAGGAGGAGCGAGAGCAGGAGCAAGAGCAAGAGGGCTGAGAGCGGGACCAACCTGGGCCTCGTCGAGGAGGTTGGTGGTGTTGGAGATGCAGTGCAGCCTCTCGCTCGTCATCTTGTGATATTCCTTCTCGCTCAGCTGCTGCTTCCCCTCTATCACTGTGCACTTTGAGTTCTCCTGCCATCCAGCAGGTCCAAATCAGTTCTAAGCTCCAATATTCCCTCTTTGTTACACCCCCCCAACTCGCTACCCCCCCCCCCCCCCCCCCCCACCTCCTCCTTTCCGCCTTCTCCCTTCTGCTCCTAACCCTCCCCAACCATTCCCACCATATCCTTGCTTCCCTCCCCTTCATACAAGTACTTGCATACCAGCTCAACTTTTTGCAGGATGCCTTTCATAGTCGACTCGATGCTCCGCAGTTTCGCTTCATCCTGCTTCTCTTGCGCCTTTCTCCTCGCCTCCTCCTCTTGCCTCTGCCTCTCCAACAACTCGGCCTTGCGCTTCTCCTCTTCCTCTCTCTTCCTCGCTTCCTCCGCCCTCCTCTTCTCCTCCTCCGACGGTACAACCTGCCCAGGGTCAAACACCTCCTTTCAACCTCCGACGCCTCTGCCATCACCTGAGGCGGCGGAGCCGGAGCAGGACGAGGGGACTGAGCAACGGGCTCGACAGGTCGGGGACTAAAGGATGAAAGTAAGGAGGACAAGCCAGCCTTCTCCAGCTGACGAGCAGAAGCAAAGGATGTGCCCGTGTCCTTGCCGATGGATACAGGGGGCTCTAGAGCAGCCTTCGTGGGCAGTTGAGCAGGAGATGGCTTCAACACTTGGGGAGGAGGAGCGACTTTCTGCTGCTGCTGGCTGCTCAACGGAGCGAAGTCGGAGGGGGATGCGATCGCATCCCCCACCACCTCGCCAGGCACGGCAGGCATCTTCTTGGTGATGAAGGAAACCTGAGCAGATGCGCATCAGGGAATGAGCCGTTGGAGGAGAGACGATGGCGAGGCCAAGGGATAGGACATGGATGACGAAGGGAAGAGGTAGTAATGAGCTGGAGGAGGAAGGAGCAGAAGGATCAGGGAAGGAGCAGGAGCAGGAGCAGGAGCAGGAGCAGGAGCAGGAGCAGGAGCAGGAGGAACAGGGATGCTAAGAAACGAAAGATGGGCGGGGGGAGGGGGTAGAGAACAGGGGAATGGAACTATAGAGGCAGACCTTCTGGACGTCACAGAAATCGAGATCGGAGCTGAGCTTTGCCCGGTGGAACTGCACTGCCCCATCCTTCACCTCCATCCCCTTGCTCGTCAGGAAGGCCTCGGCAGCAGCGTCGTCCTCGAAGCCAAGCCTCCCCTTCAGCCCCTCCACCCTCTCAGCCGCCTCGTTCCTCGCCGCCCTGCTGCAGATGATGGCGTCCAGCGCTCGGATCCTCATGGTGGGGAAGTACTGGTGGAGGAGGGCGAGGAGGAGGTAGGGAACCCGATCCCCTCTCGCCAAGCGGAAGAAGCGAACGTAGTTGCCGTCCTCGATGCAGGCAGCGAGGTCGACGGCAAGGCAGACGAGAGGATGGGAGCGGAGGGGCCGGTCGAGGGAGTGGTACATCTCCTGGATGGACGACTGGTAGTTCTCCCGCATGGCGAGGACGAGAATGTAGTAGGAGGTAAACTCGGCCTCCGCAGGCGGCCGCATGTTCCTGCTGCGCATCTCCGGGTAGACGTCCTTGACGAGCTTGCATAGGTTCTTGTAGATGTAGTCCTCGTGCGAGCCCATGCTCGTTCCTCCTTGGGAGCAGCGGGAGAATCCGATGCTCTCCTTCTTGCCCATCTGATCCACGAGTGAGGGAGGGAGCGAAGAGGAAGCGAAGGGGGGGGGAGGGTGAAGGAGGAGGAATTGGTAATCGAAAAAAGGAGGAAAGAGAAGTAGAGGAGGAAGCAAAATATGAGGAACAAGTGGAGCAGAGAAATAAGAGGAGGAGCAGGAAGAAGCGTTCAAACATCCACCTGGTTTGTTATTCCGTGGGTCTTGAGTCTCTCTGCTGCCCAATCTTTCCCCCTCGCCATCTCCACGCACATGTCTTCGGCAAGCCGGTAGTGTGCATCTAGCGCTATGCGCAGGACTCGCTCGAAGACGCTGGCGATGGCGGGGGAGGGAGGGTAGTGGTCATGCAGGAAAGCCATATCGGAGCTGATGGCCTTGATGACGTCATGGAGGACCTTGTAGACACCGACGTATCCCCCGGGACATCGCTCCATCATCTCTCGCTTCATCCACAGCCTCCTGCAGTGATCAATGGTGTCGTGCATGGCCTGAAGCGTCCTCATGTCGCTTCCAGCGTGCGCAGCTCCCGCTCCTCCTCGGTGAAACTCGTAGCGGCAGACGACGAGGGCAGGCCAGGAGGGCTCGAGAGTTTCGCTGTCTCGCTCCATCACCGAGAAGGCAAAGTTCCCACGAGAACGCCGATCGTCGAACTCCTTCTTGGAGCACATGTAGGGGCACGTGGGAGCCTTGCTCTCGCTGGCTCCTCCTCCTCCTCCTCCTCCTCCTCCTCCTCCTCCTCCTCCTCCTCCCTCTGGCTCCCCCGCCGCCCAGGATGGGTCGACCATCTCGTCTTGCGCTACTGCAACAACTTGCTTCTGTACCGTAGGAGGGGGGAGAATGGAGGGAGACGTGATGTCGACTTTTGAGTGAGCCATGTCTTCTTCATACGCCTTCGCTTCAGCCGCCATTCTCTCCTCCAGCTCCTTGGCTGCTTGCTGCTGCTCAGCACGTCTGCATGCTCTGCACTTGAAGGGACCGTCCTGATGGCCAAAGTCGCTCGCCTCTACCCGCTTGCACCTGGAGCATGTCTTCATGTAGTCTTCCTCTTTCTCCTCTCCCCCTCCCTCGAGGATCTCAATCTTCTCTTGCGATCCCCTTCCCTTCTTCATGGGAACTTCGGGGGCTGCTGCGGGCTGCTCTTTTGCAACCGTCATCTTTGCCCTCGTCGATCTTGACTGCAGCCCTTGTGACATCAACGTCTCCTTGACTGTCATCTCAAATGTCACGCGTCGAGCAAGAAGCTGCGTTGATCGCATACCAGGATCATTGCCTTCTTGCTTTGCCTTATTCTGTAAGAAAAAATACAGATGGAAGGAAGAAACAGCGGGGGAGACGGGAGAAGTAAGGAAGGGAAAACACAAGAGAAAGGGAAAACTGCAGATTCAGGGTCGAACAACTCGCTAGACACAAAATCTCACAGGTTGCTTTGTCACTTGCTGACTCTTCTTTGCTTCCAACTTCGCTCTCCCGCAAGCTGTACGGGCATACTCGTCTGCCAAAGATTTCTTGTCCTCACCCTTGGCCGTGATCCCGTACATCTCCTCCAACGTGTAGTAGATGTCATCCTTGAACACAATCGTCATCTCTTTCCACGAGTCCCTTCAACATGCTACCTCAGATATGTTCTGATCTCGCATGATCGCTTTCGCCAGCCCTCCCACATTTGTCATCAGCAGGTCGTACTGCATCAAACGAGCATCAGACCATATCCTCCTCCTCGCCCTCCCACTCACTTGAGTCAGGGGGCAGAAACGAAATTGACACTCCTCCTGCTCCTCCTCCTGCGGTGGGTTGCCGCCTGACTCCAGCGGGTCTTCGTATCCTTGCGCTGCTACGAATTTGGTCGTGGGGGGGAGGCGAGGAGGAGCAGCCTTCACTTCCCTGCTGAGCGATCAAAAACAAAATTCTGTTACAAGACAGCAGCACATGCGGGATTCTTGGATCGGCTGCTCCTTCGGCCCTTGCTCCACCCTTGCAGCATCGTTGGGCTTTACGGCAGCCTTCCTAAATGTCTTGTCTGCCATGGCCAACAATCAGCGGGTCCTAGCGGCATGTCCACCACTCACTCTTGAACTTGGTAGCCCCTGCGCTTGCAGTGCCAAGTCCATTCCCAGCATTGCTAGAGTCATCTGTGCAGTACTCACACACCAGCTCATCTGGCTCAAACAAAGAAATACCACTGCCAGAGTGTGCAGATCTCTTGGTAACCAACCCACTTCCTGTATTCCCAAACGCGCTTCCTGTATTCCCAAACGCGCTACTAGCGTTCCCGAAAGCGCTTCCTGTGTTGCCAAACGCGCTTCCTGTATTCCCAAACGCGCTTCCTGTGTTGCCAAACGCGCTTCCTGTATTCCCAAACGCGCTACTAGCGTTGCCGAAAGCGCTTCCTGT
This sequence comes from Guillardia theta CCMP2712, assembly GCF_000315625.1. Lineage (NCBI taxonomy): Eukaryota > Cryptophyceae > Pyrenomonadales > Geminigeraceae > Guillardia > Guillardia theta. The sequence continues at coordinate 244,587 of NW_005434607.1, forward strand.
GTTGCCAAACGCGCTTCCTGTATTCCCAAACGCGCTTCCTGTGTTGCCAAACGCGCTTCCTGTATTCCCAAACGCGCTTCCTGTGTTGCCAAACGCGCTTCCTGTGTTCCCAAACGCGCTTCCTGTGTTGCCAAACGCGCTTCCTGTATTCCCAAACGCGCTTCCTGTGTTCCCGAAAGCGCTTCCTGTGTTGCCAAACGCGCTTCCTGTGCTGCCAAACGCACTTCCTGTGTTGCCAAACGCGCTACTAGCGTTCCCGAAAGCGCTTCCTGTGTTGCCGAACATGGACATCGCTTGATTGTGCTTTGACTCGAATCTAGTCTCTCTGGCAGAGTTTCAATGGTCCTCAACCTCTCCTTGCATTGCCTCTTTCCTCCCCTCCCCTCCCCTCCCCTCCCCTCCTACTCCACTTCATCTGCCTGCCCATCGACCATCGCCTCGCTCGAACCCCTCATCCCCGCTCAGATCCATCGCTCGGATTGAGTGGTCTGCCTGAAATGGCGGACTCCGTACTGAACTGGAACGCACACTGCCCGGGGCCCAAGTGAACAGGGTTCCGAAGTTCCGAAGTTCGACGCCGGTCACCGGCGGAGCCTCCCAGGGCCTGGGAGGTTCAGCTGGGAGGCTCAGCGGCTACCGTCAGCGTACCCCCAGGCGGCCCTGAGGCTCCCGGCACTGAGAGTCGACTCGGTTTTGAATGGACGTACGGCGTTTCAAAGTGTATTCTTGTGTGACGCAGCAATTTTTCGAGGCAAAAAGAATAGGCAAACAAGGAAACTTAATGATACAGACTCTCCAGTTCGACGTAGAGAGAACTTTGTCAATCAGCGGGTGTCGGAGCGGCCGCCCCTTACATGATGTTGTCGGCATTGTCTTCAAAGGTTTTCTCAATGGCGGCCCATGCGGCTGCACCTCCCTGCGAGCGAGGTCAGAACGCTATCATACAAGGGTCGAGCCACAGAGAGACATACCGGCAGCGCGCACATCGACCCAGCAATGATCTGAATCAGACGTTCATTCAGCCCCTTGGTTTTCTGATTCGGTTTGAGTAAGAACCAGGAAACACTTCATAGGGCGTTACCTCTTGCAGACCAGTCGTGTCCACACTGCTGCACAAGCACGCAGCAATGATCAAGGAGCCTCCCACCTACGTCAAGTCAGAGCCATCCTAGTCCTTGCCGAGCACGTACCCATGTATTCATTCCTATGGCTTCACCCAGAACCGCATGCGCAAATGCAGCTCCCCAGATCGGTTCTGTTGAGTAGAGGACTGTAGTTTCCGTGGAGGAGAGCACTCCAAGAGAAGTTGTTTGAAGGAGGACTGTGAGGGCAGTGGTGATCAACCCGGTCCACACCACTGATACCGCCACCGGCATTTGCGACAGAGACTCAGTCACAGTCGCGACGTCCGGTAGTCCACCATTGTCCACCAACGCCCAGATGAGCCCTGTCAGCCACACGACAACCAGCTGAATCGCCGTGAGCTGCGGCCCCTTGCCGGGAAAGTTTCGCATCACTTTTTCAATCTTCCAGAATCCCATACCAAAGCCAATGGGTTGAGCAAGAGCCCACAGATCACCGATGCTCGGCTGCGATGTCCCTCCAATCTCGAGAACTCCAACACCGAAAACTGCCAAAGCCGCTGCAATCCACGACTTCGCCTTCACGGTTTCCCCCGCAAACAGGTCAAGGAGAGGACAGATCACAACTGCAAGTGAGCACAGAAATGCAGCAGTGGATGCGTCTGCTCCTGTGTTCAGTCCAATGCCCTGAACTACATATCCCATTGCAACCCACAAACCAATCTCCACACCAGGCTTGATCATGTCTCTGGGTACTGTCTTGAGGAAGGGACTGAGTGCTGCAAGGGCAAGGGTGAAACGAAGGATGGCAGCTACTGAAGGGTCCAAGGCCTCTTGCATTATCTTGATACTCCCGAAATTCGTTCCATAGAGTGCTGCAACCATGAGCAAGATCAACCTGGTTCTCTGTAACGTCCCCTCGTCAACTTTAACCCCGTTTTCTGACGATCCTGCGACCTACAAACGTAGTCAGGCTGCAGTGACCAGGAGTTGAATGTCCTGCAGAGCTTACATTGTCTCCCATTTCGCTCTTCTCCAACACAGGTGCCTCTGTAGATGTCTGTTGCTGCATACGCACTGCACTGACCCTTGAGACCCTTGCGGGGGATCCGATCGAACGGGCAACCTTGGAACAATGATCAGCAAAGCACAAACACAAGGCAAGGCATTTTCGGTGCAGGAACAGAGCTCAAACATGGTTTGCTGGAACAAGAGAGACACGTGGGAACCAGAGAGAGAGATGGTGCGTCTCGTATATTCTGTACCTTGCTCGGACGCAGAGTCGCTGCTGGTCGCAATTGCATGGCAGATTTCGCCCATGGCATTTGGGGAGCCGAAGTAAGAAGTATATTCATGGCGCTTGTCAAGGTTTCAACAGTTGGAAGACGCAACATAGAGAATAAACGCAAACAACATCTGACAGCAGTGAAACACATGGGGAAATCGAACTGACCTGAGGCCAATGCCGCTGCCTGGGTTGAATGCCATCGCCATGCCCACACAGGAGATGGTTATAGCAATACTTCCTGAGGATCGCATCTCTATTGAACGAATGCCCAGACTAGTTGCGCAAAATCTGTAAACCACACGGAAGAAAAGGTCACTAATCTGTCAAACAGCGGAAGCCTCTACAAAACATCAGTGCCTGCCTGCTCTTTGAGCCTTTTAACTATCTCAAGATTTCTTCCTGCAAGTCTTCATTCCGCAGCCATGGAGCATTCCACTATCATTCGAACAAGTCGTAGCCAATACCCTACGTCCCTCTGCTCCTCCAGTTCCCTCTCTGCGAGTTGTCATGACAGCCTCATCCTCATGGCCTAAGCGCCCGATGGCGGAGTAGCTGCAGCTGTTTCCCGGTAGGGGTCACTGCCAGCCTGTGAATGTGAAATATTGGCGAAAGGATACAAGATTGAGACCTAAATCAAATATTTTCATTAAGGGGTCTCTCATGCACAACTTATTCAAATTGATACTATAAAATCGTAATTAGACAATACAATTTCCTGATTTTCAGATAATTGCATGACAAAGGTACCCTTGAAATCAATACGTAAAAACAAGAAATATATTTAAGAAATGTTTTTGGTATCAAGATATTATTACAAATTTCAGTCAAATACATTCAGTCACTAAAATATTGCAGATGCGAGTCTTCTTTAGGAAAAAAAAGTCCATTGCGAGGACCACCACTTCCACCCCCCAAATCCATTCCCAATCATGATACCCTACCCGATTGAGTCGTTCCCAAGTACCCTACCCTCCCATGCCCATGTAAACTTGCTTACACTGGTACATATAGCTATCACCCCCTCTGGGGTTTCTGTGGATATTTTGCAATGGGAACTAGTACCCCACCCCCTTCCAGTCACACTTATTATTATCGCTTCCACAGATTCCTACCCTTCTACGTCTTGCAGGTGCTCCATGCCACCTCCCCCTTTACTGCCCCACCCCTCTGATTCATTTTCTTACTCCACCCACTCATTCTCTTGACTACCCCCAATATGTCTTCATACTACCCTGATAGAATCCTCTATACCCTACCCCATACAGCAAAACGACCACCTCTCATCACCACCCCGATTGTTTCCTTATATGGGTGGTGGTGGGGAGGGAGGGGAGGGCGGGGGGGGGGGGGGGGGGGGGGTTTAACATTACCCTCTCCCAAAAACAAAACCTACCTACCCTCGTGCTATGAGACCCATAACATGACCCCTCCCCGATAAAAACCCGACCCGCCTCACTGTCAATCACTACCCCTACTGCAATGCTTGAATTTTTGGGTGCTCTGCTACTTGCAGCTTTCAGCAGAGAGGAGGCCATACGATTGACACAAGTACCGGTACTTTTCCCATAGATATCACCCCGTGATGACTCCAAACGTACCATGGTTGGGGCCTCTTGAAACTACCAGCGGAAACCGCTATGCAATGGTAGGGTAGTCCGAATACAATTTTGCATCGTTTGGCATTGTTGCGGGGTAGAGCGTTGTCTTTTGCAAGTCTACTGCGCACCGCTTCGATTGTTAAGATCATTATTAAACACGATGAATCACAGGAGGTAACACAAAATAAAAACATATGATTTGGTCGAGCCTGCCTCATCAGTACTGATGGACCAGTCGGTTACCATTGTTTTGACGGTTATCAGGAGATCCGTTACCTGTGAAGTGATGTGACGGTTACAGTCAGAATTCCTGAAGGGGTGGGGTATTTTTGAGGTCCGAAAGGGGGTGATAACTGATGAGGGTAGGGTATGGAGGGTTGGGTAGTGGGAAATATAGCTGTCATACAAAACTGTGGGAGGTAGTGAATTGAAGGGGGTGTGAAGTCAACAGGGTGGGTAAGAGAAAAGAATGAGGCCTCAAGGCCTAAGGATAGTCATGTTTCCATAGCGATATATGGAGAAAATCTCGGAATAGTCTAGGCCATAGCAAGTGATGGGGGTCATGGGGCACAGGGGTACTTGAATATTCGGTAATGAGTAACGGGGGTAGGGTACTGGATGGTAAATTTAGAAGGGGTTCGCGGACTGTGGGGGGTGGGGTATATTTCTTACAAGATTAGACAGGTAGGGAGGAAAGAGAACCGACCAGCCATGTCCGCCAAGGTGAGGGAAACATTGGCAAGACGAAGCGAATAATGGGGAAGGAGGATGGAGAAGGGGAGCATGATAGTGTTGAGGTGTGAGAAGGTCTCTATGCATGTGAAGAGTTGGGAGATCTTGTGGGGCTGGTAAGCTGAAGGATCCCAGTCGACACCTCGTGGATGTGTCTGGAGAATCCGACGGGAATGAAGCAGGGTGTAGCAGTGGTTGTGCGGTGAATGAGAGCCCAACATGATAGGCATTGTCTCGGAGACTTCATTTTGCTATGCTGTTTCTTCGTGATGTGTAGTAGCATGAGGAGAAAGTGCAGCAGTCGTAACGTTACAGTGAGTCACTGAGTTGGTTGAAAGCGAGGAGCAGTTGTTTCTTCCTGTTTCCTTGACGTTGGTGAAGCCTCGTTGACTCTTATTGTGCAGGTTGTTGCTTTTGCCGCTGTTATTGCCCAGGCCGCCGCTTTTGCGCCAACCCTCTCCACCTTCAAGGTACTGAAAGCAAGAGATACGGCTGACACCATGCTGACATCAACAAACACCAGCCGGCTGCCCGCCAGGCATCCACCGGCTTGTCCATGGCCATGGACAGGTCCAACACTGCTCCCATCGTCCAGATCTTCGACCACCGTGGATGCAGCCGTGTTGCCAAGGAGTACACTGGCAAGAAGTGCAACGGGGTAAGGCGTTATGACCTCTGATTTGCCATGTTTGACCTGCTCATGATAGGCTGAGGACGAGATGCTCGTCAAGGTCCAGTCCAAGGTGATCCCTGCCCCTGAGGCCCTCGCCGCCTCTGTCCTCCAGGTCACCGTCGGAAACCTCAAGCGCAAGTAAGCGAGTCGGGTCTTAGCACTTTGATCTGAGCAGTGAAGTTTGAAACTCCACAAGAAGTCAGTGGTACATCCAGACCGCGCATCTTGTCTCTTTATGATTTCATGGCTACATGTCGACAGCCCCAATCACTTGACTGCCTTCACTTTCTTGAGAAGCTTTGTGTGCATCGGGCACGGATCAGGAAGGCCCTTGGCAAGCCGCTCCTGCGAGATCTTGTAGAAATAGCCATTGCGGAACTCAAGGTCCTTGACGACGGTGTTGAAGTGTCCGATGGATAGCGTGTACTCCTTCATGCGCTCGTAGAACTGCGAGGCTTCTAACTGGACGCTCCCTGAGACGGCTTGCTCGTTGAGGACACGGACCAGCTCATGCATGACCTCTTCCACTTCACTCCAGTGGCTCTCCACCACCTGACCGACCTTGGTAAACTTGTTCGCCTTGGCCACGAGATGGGTCGCGCACGTCCAGACGAGCCTCTCAAGCCTTGAGATCTCAAACTTGTTCGAGTCCATAATCCTGCAAGAGAGGTTGACCATCTTGAGGCGTTTGGCCAGGTCGCCCGACCACTTCCCAGTGACTGCAGTCAAGCCATCGGGGTCCAAGGAGGTCTTTCCATCAACGGGATCGTGGCCCAGCTTATCGATGACGAAGTAGATCAGAGCCTGAGTGTTGCCCTCCAGCCCAAACTGCTTCAGGAAGGGCCCCAAGTTGCCGGATCCCATGAAGACAAGATCCTGTCTCCGTTCAGGGGGGCATGCTTCCACAAGCTCCTTCAGCGCAGAATTGGGGACGCACAGATAGATTGGGCCGCTCTTGGGTCCGCCCCCGGGGGCCTCTTTCAGCTGGAATCTCAGCTCGGAGGTGCTTCTGACCATAGCATCGCCCGGGTCTCCTCTGTTCTTCATCATATGACCAACCCTTCCGTCTCCCACGATGACAGCAGGCGAGAGCTCCATGTCCCTTGTCGACTCCTCGTTCTGCCGCCAGGCACGTCAGCTCGTTCCCACTGACTTCCACAGCACTCACCCTCGCAAGCTCCAGCGCGTTGGAAACTTTCTCAATCTTCTCCTCAAGTACTGCCTGCCCAGCTGCTCAAGAGTCGTTCAAGTGATGTGTGGTTGTCAAGACCTTAGAGTCCTTGAGCTTCTTCAGCTCAGACTCCTTCAACTCAATTTCACTGGAGATACTGAGAATGTTCATTGTCAGCCCCTATCAACCTCACTCGACCCTCATCCCACCTCGCATACAGGGTGTTCAACTCGTCAAGCGAGCTCTCGAGCTTGCTGGTCATTGATTCGTCTTTCTTTGTGCTCGTCTGAACATCATCAGCACATGATCAAGAACGGCAAGAGTCACCTCCGAGCCGATGCATCTCAATGCAGTGAAGGCCTTCGGGGTCACAGGCCGCTGCCCCTTCACGAAGCTCCTGCTTCCTCCACTCCTCTGGCAGCACCAGACCATCAAAAAGGGAGAAGCAGACGGGAGAAAACAACCAGGAGGATGCTTGACGGTGTAGGGAGAAAGGCCTGAGTGCCAGATGACAACAGGAGCGCCACTGTCGCTCTGGAAGACAGGCACATTGTCATATGAGGTGAAAGCTGCAATAGGATGGATCTCACAGTCTGATCATCAGCATACTCTCAATGCCGACGACAACCTGCTCATTCATCCACATTCAGTCATGCTGGCGGCAAAGGGAGGGCTCTTGAAGCCCATGGCGCGATGGGACGTTAGTAAAGGGCTGTCCAGGTCCTAGTGGATCTACTTCCTCCTGCAAGATCCCACACAACGATGCGAATCATTTTGACATTCAAAAATGATCCTTTGCACTTCCCTCTCTGCCTCTGCCCCCTGCCACTTCTTGTCCCCTCCCCCTCCCCCTCTCTTTTCGCCTCGCATGACCGCGGCCTCCAGTCTCATCGCCATCATACAACACTTGTAAAATATTGGAGTACTAAATACTTTACTCAACTTCCCTACCAGAACCATCCTTTAAAACTTATTTTAAATACGGTGCCGCCGCAGTACAGTGATCGGACCGTGCTCAGTCACGGCACCCGGCGGCGGGCCGGCGGTGACCGCGGGGCCCCGGCCGGCCGGGCCAACCGTTGAACCGTTCGCAAACCCAGTTCCGAAGTCACCGTAGGCCGGCGCCTGTGTCACTGCCAACTCCCAGCCTGATTGTCCTCGTACTAAGTTTGCCTTTACTCCTCGTACTGATCAGCGGGCGCCGGGGCCGGCGGTGACCCGAGAACAGTGCCAATAGTTCTGAACGAGGCTCCGTCTTTCCGTAAGTTCCGATCAGTTAGACACTTGCCCGGTAATGATCATCTTCAACTAAGGAAGCGGTCAGGCGAGGTTGAAGAAGATTTGCTAGGAGAGGAGAGAGGAAGAAGAGGGAGAGGGTTCGAGGGAGGAAGAGGAGGTCTGCACCTGTCGAAAGGCCTTTTGAAGGTCGTCGTTGACTATGACGAAGTCAAACAGCCCTGAGGTGTAGAAGTCAGCAGGGTAAGAGGAGGAGGAAGAACATGTAGATGAAGGAGGGAAGGGCGGCCGGGAGAGGGAGAGGGGAAGGGACGAGGGAAGTACACACCAGGTTGATGTGAGTCCTGCAGCTCTCCGATGGCGTTCCGCAGCCTCTTGGTTACCTGAAGTTACTTGAGCCCAGCGCCAAGAAAATGATCCTCCTCCCACCTGCTCCTCCGACTCTGTTCCTCTCCCCGTCAACCTCCTCTCTAGCTCAGCGATGCTAGGAGGAGCGATGAACACGTAGGCTGCTTCAAGCTTGCTCCTCCTGCAGGCCCGCACCCCCTGGACGTCGATGTCGAGGATGCAGATCTTGCCGTCGCAGATCACTTTCTCCACGGCCTGATGAAGGCGGTATCAGCAGCAGCAGGGAGCAGGGAGCAGCAGCAGCAGCAGCAGCAGCAGCGGAAGAAGAGGAGGAGGTGACCTCGAACGAGGTGCCGTAGATGTTCCCGTGGACCCTCGCATGCTCGAGGAATTTTGACTTCTTGAGGAGCTTCTCCATGACCTGGGAAGGCTCAGCTGGGGATGAGCTGGGTACATTTCTCACCTCGTGAGTGATGAAGTTGTAGTGGACCCCGTCCACCTCTCCTGCTCGCCAGCAGCTCACAACCACATGGAGGAGGAGAGAGACAGAGGGACAGAGGAGGGAGAGGAGAGAGTGAGGGTGACCAGAGTCAATGGGTTGCCTCCTCTATCGATACCATCCCCCCTCCTCGATGCCCTCTGTTTGACTCCTCTGTTTCACCCTGCCTGTCCCTGCCTCCCTGCTCTCCTCCACTCCTCCTCCCTCCTCTCCTCCTCCGTTCCGTGCCGTCCTCTTCCATCTCCTCCTCTCCCTTCCTCCCCTCCCTCGGATCAACCTGGTCGAGGCTTTCTTGTAGTGTGAGAGACGCTGAAACCAAGTCGACCGCAACCCTTGTCCTTGAGCAGCATGTTGATCAATGTGCCTATATACCTGTCAAGACCTCCTCCCTCCCCTCTCCTCCTCTCCACTTTCCCCTCCCCTCGTCTCCACTCCCCTCCACTCCACTCTCCTCCTCTCCTCTCCTCCCCTCTCCTCTCCTCTCCTCTCCTCTCCTCTCCTCTCCTCCTCACCTTTTCCAACTCCCGATGGCCCGCATATGACGACACACTTTGGGGTAGCAGTCACGCAAGCCTGCCCCCGCGTCAGCCTCGAATCTCATCAGCAGCATCCCCACCATCCCCAGCTCCTCCACGTGCCTCCTGTAGCGAGTCAACAGCCTCGTCGCATGCTTCTTCCACCTCTCCGCCATGGACAGCTGCAAGAAGCAAGTTCAGTGTCATTCCACGTCTCATCCTCCTCCCGTCCGACCAGCCATCGCGCACCATCCACGTCCCCGTCACCCGCTCCCCATTACCTTCCTTCCCAGCACGATCGCACACCCTCGGAGCAAGACAGAGGCGCGTTGGACGAGGACGAACGTGTCGGGGGCGTGTATGAGAGGATCGCGCCTGCTCCAGCGAGTCAGCAGCAGCTCTCTCTCCCCCAGGAAAGTTCCTGTTCAGCTCCTCCATGTAGCCCTGGAAGTTTTGTCCCTGCAAGTTTCCAACTTTTCCATCACAACGGAGGACAACTTTCCCTCAACACAAGAAGGCAACAAGGTTGCTTGCACATCACTTCACCTCCAGCACTGAGTCATCGTCTCGGTCATTTAGGATCGTCGCCCATGCCTGCAACCCCCACTGAGAAGGCAGAGGAGTCGCTCCCGCTCTCACTGACTTGCAGCACGTGCGGCGTGTTGTGCCGTGTCCTCACTCCCATCTCCTTGTACGCCTGACAGCCTTCACACTCCCTCCTCAAACATCTTGTGGCTCACCCGCACGATCTCGAACGAGTCTTTCTCCGCTAGAGCGACGATGAGGCGCGCGTACAGGATCCGCTCCTCCAGGCTCAACTTCTTGACCTAAAGGCACATTCAGGTTCATTCCTCTCCTCTCCTCGTCATCCTCCTCTCTTCCTCTTCTTCCTCTGCTTCCTCTTCCTCTTCCTCTTCCTCTTCCTCCTGCTCCTTCTCGACTTCTCCTTGCTTCCTGCTCTCTCTCTCTCTTCTCTTACTTGTCCGAAGTCGATGAGGCCCAGACGCCCATCGGGCCTGACGAGCAGCATGAGAGGAGAAGAGGAAACACAACACAGCTGCTACATGAGCAAGATGTTTCCGGGATGAGGATCACAGTTCAAACACCCTGAAATGTAAACGATCAAACTTTACAATCAATCCTCCATCTCTCTCCGTCCTCCCCGTCCTCCTCCCCGTCCTCCTCCCAGTACTCCTCCCAGTCCTCCTCCCCGACTTCATCGTCCTTCCCCGCCTTCCCCGCCGTCTCTCCTCCTTCCTCCCTCCCTCCCTTCCATCCTTTCTTCCCTTACCATGTTCAAATAGTTGGTCTCCATGAACCTCAACAACTCTGCTCGATAGCAGCAGTGTCAACGACCGCAGCCAAGAACAGAGAGGAGAAAAGACGATAATGATGAACAAAGAGGAAAGGGAGGACAATGTGAGGGAAAGGGACGGAAAAGGGCCGGGCAAGGTAGAAGATAGGAAGAGGAAAGGGGAGAATGGGAGGCAGGCAGGCAGGCAGGCGGGGAAAGGGAGGAGGAGCAGTATTCAAACCTTGAAATGGTTGTATCGGGGTCGACTGGGAGTTCGGTCCATTCAAACGGCTGGTCAAGGGTGAGAAGCGAAAGAGACAGGGATGGAGAGGAAGAGAGAGGGGGGGGGGAGCATTTGCGGGACAGAAGCGAGCATGGCTCTCCATCCTGGGTTCTGCATCTATCATCCATGGAGTATGCTTTCTCAAGCTTCTCAATACTTTGCTTCAAGTAATCCTTCTTCGCTTCCTGTTCTTCGCAAACCATGGCCAAGTGCATCAGAGATGGACCCCCAGGACGCGAAAGATTCTGCAGACGAGGGATCATATTTCCTGACCATCAAAATAAGTCC
>NW_005434607.1:255693-277582 GCF_000315625.1 Guillardia theta CCMP2712
GATCGTAGGGAGAGTGGGGGATGGAGGACAGTGATAACCTTCTGTTTGACATCCGACATGCAAACAGAAGAGAGTTGTTGAGAACTTCTCCTCATGAAGTCCCCGACACGAACTACAAAATTGTGCACTTTGATCTGTCCGCAGAGCGTCACGTTCAAGAAAATGGTTGAGTGGAAGCGTGAGGACAAAGGATTTGCAGAGCAAAGTGATGCAAAGTCGTCACCATGACACTCTGTTGGATGTCTCCAAGAGATGTGAAAATGTCTGCGTTTCAAAAGTCATCACTGTCATTTTCACCTCCTCCTTCTCCAACATCTCCTCGATCAACAAAATCAACATCAAGGTCATCTACAGCAGCAGCAGCAGCAGCAGCAGCAGCAGCAGCGGCAGCAGCAGCAGCAGCAGCAGCAGAAGCTCTCACTGTTTTGTCTTCTCCGGAGCATCTCCATGTGCTCCCTTTGAAGGTCTTCGACTTTCACTCCTCGCTTTGCTGCCTCGCGTCTATCGCCGCGATCAGCAACATGCGACCAGAAAAGAGCAAGAAGAGACAAATAGACAACATACAAGAAGAAACAATAAGACAACATACAAGTAAGCAGTAAGCAAGAATGAATACACTAGATGGGCACCAGTTGAGGACAACAAGAGAGGACGAGGGGAGGAGAGTAGGAGATGGGTAGGAGGTGAGTGGGGGCTGGGAGGTGATGGGTAAAGGGAGGTAGGGAGGGACCAGGAGGAGGGTAGGAGGGAGGGTAGGAGGGTAGGAGGGTAGGAGGGTAGGACGACGGTACAGGGAGGGTAGGAGGAGGGTAGGAGGAGGGTAGGAGGAGGGTAGGAGGAGCCGACCTCGCCTGCTCCTTGAGCACATCGACGAGCTTCTTCCCAGGCACATACTCCATCACGAGAACGTCCTGAGTCACCAACTCGCTGATGGGCTGGGGGATGACAACCCGCCCGCTCCACTTGCCCTTCAGCTGCAGAGGCAATCATCTCCCTCCCTCCTCTCCCCTCTACCGTCCTACTGCCCCAATCCTGCTCTGCTCTGCCCTGCCCTGCCCTGACCTGACCTGACCTGACCTGTCCTATCCTGTCCTGTCCTGTCCTGTCCTGTCCTGTCCTGTCCTGTCCTGTCCTGTCCTGTCCTGTCCTGCTAATTTCCCTCTCATTCTCCTCGCTCCATTGCTCTTTGCTGCTCGCATCTCCCATCCTCTTCGTACTCCATGTTGCTCACCTTGCTCCAGACGAGCTGAAGGTTTTCTGCTTCCCTCCTGTAGTCAAACTCCGACTTGAACTGATGACGGAACTCCTCGAAGACAGGGCTGATCTGGGGCTGCGAGAGAAACAGTTTCATTAGCGTTGTGAAATCAAGACTGAAAATGTGACGATCAAGATGATATGATCGTCATTGCACAAACTCATTGCAACACAAGCAGCATATGCATCCTCACCTGCGCAAACTTGCAAAACTGCTCCAAAGTCGATAAGTCTCCTTCGAACAATCTCTGCAAAAAGTTTCATTCAGGGTACAACCTCCTCCTTCACCGTTCTTCTCGCTTTCTCCTGCTCCTGCTCCTGCTCCTGCTCCTGCTCCTGCTCCTGCTCCTGCTCCTGCTCCTCCTACTTCTGACCTTTGCATGAGGGCGCATGACCTTGACGACCACTTTCCTCCTGTCCTTGAGGATGGCACGATGACACTGACCGATCGATGCCGAGCCCATCGGCTCAACTTCAAACCCGTCGAAGACCTGTTTGACGTCACCATCTCCTCCTCCTCTCCTCCTCTCCTCCTCTCCTCCTCCTCTCCTCCTCTCCTCCTCTCCTCCTCTCCTCTCCCCAACTTCTTCTGCCCTGTCCACTTCTTCCACTTCTCTCCTCTTTTCTCTCTTTCCCAACTTTAGTTGCTTGCATTCTTTTCGCTCTGTACGTCTTCCCTCCCCTCCTTTCCTGCTTCCTCGCTCTGCCCCTCCAGCTCTCCTCCTTCGCTATCGGAAGCTCCTCCCCTTTTCATCCTCCCACCTCGTGTAGAGGTCGTTTGAGCTCCTTCTCCACCAGCAGCGGAGGATAGTGCGGGTCCTGCTCGTCATCAGGCACGAGCAGCAGAGCTACCGCAATGCAACAAGCGCAATGCAACAAGCGCAGAACCTTCTCTGGTGGGACCTTGTCCTCCAGCCGCTGCAGATAGAAATAGGTCAGAGAGGAGAAGGTGGAGAGAGAGGAGGAGAGAGAGGGGGGAGGGAGGGAGGAGGACGAGGACGAGGAGGACTGGGAGGACGAGGACGAGAAGGACGAGGACGAATACGAGGAGAGAGGGGAGAGAGGAGAAGAAAGAAGAGGATGTAGAAGAGTTGTTACACGTGACTTAGGAAACGAGACAAGAGCATTCGAGGAGAAAACACCAAAGGAGACGACGGCACAGTGACAGGAGAGAGAGGAGTTGAAGTTGGACTGTTCTACCTCTAGTAGAACAGTCCATTGCTTGGGAACAAAATCTTCTCTAGTGGCTGGAACCATCGTCATGAACCCAGGCAAGATAGGCAAGCAGGCAGGCAAGCAGACAGCAACTTTCTTAACTTTCATCATCGCGTTGGAGTTTTGTTCATGGATCATCACAAACACAAACACAAGGTCATCAGAAACGTCTTCCACCCACCTCCAATCTGCCCGAACTTGAGGTAGAAACCCCCGAGATGAACTATCACGTCGTAAACTCTGTTGGCGTACTTGGTGTGCAGCCGCTCTACGTCGCAGGTCACGACAACGCCAGTAGGGTGCACTGCCCCTCCTCCACGGACCGAAAGCTTCTCTCCTGACCTTCTTCGGTCTGCCCTCGAGCATCTTGTCCACCGCTGCCAGAGGCTCATCTGCTGCTCGATCCTCCCACACGCCCATCCTCTTACCCTTGTAGTGCACGTAGATGGGGACGGCATTCGTCCAGAAGAAGAGCGACCTTCGCGCCTTTGATAGCATGAGGAATAGAAGAATCCCACGGGTCGACGAGGGGATGGGAGATAAAAGGGGGAGAGGAAGGAAAGGAGCAGGGGAGAGGAGGAAAAGTGGAGAGCGAGAAGAAGAGAAAAACCAATCGGAACACCTGTTCGCTTTGCAGGATGAGCAAAGCTGCCAACCCTGTTCAAAAGAGAGCAGATCACTGTGCTGTAATCTGAACAAACAATAAAAGGAGAAGTGCTGTTGCGTTCGGAACAGAAAACATCAGAACATTCGAGTATCCACCATCGGATGGAAGAAATCTACATGCAGGAGGGACCAAACATGTAAGGAACGCATTGACACAAGAGATACCCAGAGGCGACAGTCGGAGCAGGCCTCCTGCAGGCGACGAGTCAGTTGATGGAGTAGCAACGACAGATGTATGTCAATCGTTCACTGACCGAGCACATGCTGCGCTATTGGTGCAAAGACAGCGAGAGGAGGAGGCTTTGTGTCCATAGCGCTGTTTCCCTCCTTCCTCCTGCATTGCGGAGTCAACATGATCGTAGTCACCATCGTGGCTGCGGTACTTCGATGGCGCAGCATCTCCCAACAGGAGGACGCGGTCGTGCTTGTCCGTCAGCGGATTCTGTCGTACTTCGCTCCTCGACACGCCGCGAGCGGGGAGGATGTTGGCGCTGCACTGCCAGCAAACTAGGTCGATGCACAAGAGGAGAAGAGCAAATCTTGGCGAGAGCATGCGTGCTGTCTGTATCAATGACGGCTAAGAATCTCAGCTCAACTTTCTTCCAGCCCCGTTCTCAACCGCCTCGATGGTTTGCTAGGGGACGATGGAATCACAGCATTGACCTCGTTGCCTGGTTCCTGTTCAATCGTTTCACTTCCTTGAAAATCGCGCAAATGATCGATCAGGATTGATCTGTGAGTGATCAACAGGAAGCACTGTCCTGTCTGCTAGTGTTTGAAGCTTGATCCTCTTTTGCCTTGCTCCCTTCCAACGAGTCCTCTCTACCCTCCCTCCTTCATCCTAGACCTCCGACAACACCGCAAAGTCCTCGCGACATGTATTCATGACTTGATGACTACCCTGCTCCTCTCCTCTACTGACCTGCTCTCTTCTTGAGCTTTCTCATCTCTCCATCCTCCCATACAGGGCCTCTGCTTTCCGAGGCTCGCCTTCCCCATCCTCCATCACTTCAGCCTCGCCTTGCCGTTAATCCGCTTCCTCTGCTTCGCCTCCCTTCTCATCTGTCTCTATCTCCTCGTCTCTCTTTCTCCTCTTTCTCCTGTTCTTCCTCTCCTCCTCTCCTCCTCTCCTCCTCTCCTCTCCTCCTCTCCTCTCCTCCTCTCCTCCTCTCCTCTCCTCTCCTCCCTCCATCCACATGATCCGACCAATGGCCTCCATGTCACGTGATCACTTTGTCCTACCGAAAGGTCACGTGGGGTATCACGTGGGTATTCGGAGGAAATGCTGGTGGGGAAGGGGAGGGAGGAGATCGAGGAGGAGGAGGAGGAGACGGGGAGGGAAGCACGACGGCATGTGATAGAGGAGGGACGTGAGAGGTAGAGGAGGCTTCTTCTCCGTCCTGTTGCCTTGTGCCTGTGGCCTAGTCTCGCAGAGGATCCTTGATCTCGAGCCATGGATACCACAGGATCCGTCTCGAGATGGTGGACGGTAAGAGCGGAGGGAGACCTCCTGCATGCTCGCTGACGTTTGTCTGTCCGCAAGAGCATCCCAGCGGGGACTCGGTTCATACTGCTTGTCAACGTGGCGGTGTATGTCGTTGGGATATGCACACCCAGGAACTGGACTATCAGGTTTAGCAGCAGTTTCCTCCCATTTGTGAACTCCATCTGAAGCTTGCTGTACAGCTCCAACCTCGCTCCTCAGTCCTACTGCATGATGCCGCATGTGATCTGGATCGATCATCGCCAGTGCTACCGCATCGTCACGTCGGCATTCGTGCATGGAGGGTTCTTGCATCTGGGGTTCAACATGTACAACTTCGTGTTTGCTGGGGGAAGGCTGGAGCAGATGATGGGAACTGTTCGCTTCGTGAACTTGATCGTCGTGTGGGTGCTGGTCCTGGGAATCCTCTACTTCGTCATCGCGTTCGTGGGCGCCCTGTTCCAGTACGCCAGATTCTGGTGCGTCGGCATCGACAAGGCAAACTACCCTGAACTGAGCATGTCTCGGACAGGAACGAGTGTGCTGTAGGATTCTCTGGTGTGCTATTTGCTATCTTGACAGTAGACAGCTTCGCTGCTCCCCTCGGAACTCAGTTCTCGATGTGATGTCCTCTCCTGTCCTTGGCGTCCTTGACCGTTGTGCTGTCCAGGTTTGGCTGGCAGATCCCGGCGAGGTGGTACCCATGGGCGATGCTTATCTTCACGCAAGTGCTGATGCCAAACGTGTCCTTCATCGGTGCTGAAATCCATCGCCATGCCCTTGCCCTCATGCTCAGCTCAGGTCACCTCGTCGGCATCCTGGGAGCGTTCGTCTTCTCGCACGGGCTGCTTGACTGTTTCATGCTCCCGCCCTTCGTCGTCCTCTTCCTTGAGAAACGTGCCATCAAGCTCGCACTCCTCCGACTCCCCTGCTGACCTCGGCGTGCCTAGGATCTTGCTTCCGCACCCTTGAGAGGTGGGGGTGGGTACGAAGCCCTCCACTCGATTCGCCCAGATCGTCGTGCTTCAGGTGGTGGGCAGTGACATGCTAGCTCGTCCTGACTGCGTTGCCATGACCTTCAGGTGTCTAGGGTTGATCCCATGCTGCGGCAGGGTTCAGAGGTTCTTCACCAGACTCTGTCGCTCCAGCGACATGGAGGAAGACGACCTGGAGGCCGCGGAAGGGTACAGGATGGGCTCGCAGCCTCGATTTACCGGGTGTGTCTCCTCCTCGACCACCACCATTATGATCATCACCAGCACTACTACCACTACCACTACCACTACTACTACTACTACTACTAACAACAACAACAACAATCACTACAACAACAACAACAACAACAACGACAAGAACAACAACAGAAGCAGCAGCAGCAGCAGCAGCAGCAGCAGCAGCAGCACTTCCACTATTCCCCCGCCACGCTTCCGTTATTCTCCACTTCATCCTTCCACCTCCTTCCGTCCTGCTCCTGCCCCTCATATATCATGATGATGAAGTTGCTCCTCCTCCTCCTCCTCCTCTAATTTGTGCATCCACAGGTTTGGCACTTGGGGATCAGCTCCTTCCTCCAGTCAGGCTGTGTATGTTGCAGTGCCTGTTGAAGCCCAGCAGGTGCAGCTGCCGTCGAGAACAGGCGGAATGGAGGAAGGAGGCGGCAAACTGGATGCCAGCAACACAGGTGGACGAGGACAGGAGGGGAGTTGAGTGTGAAGTGACGGCTGGACGAGTAGCCGAGGATCAAGTGAACGCTCGGAGGAAGGTTGCAGAGGCCGCGCTGAACAGGTGGGCTGTCAATCCTGGGATCAGCAGCAGGTCAGCAGATGGCAGTGGGAGGAAGGAGGAGAGGTAAGGAGTTTAGCTTCACCCTCCCTGCTGCTGATCGTCCGCGCCCTTGTTGTAGCAGCAAGGAAGAGACCAAGAGTTCATCCTCTTCGGATCGAGGGGACGGGGGGATGCGGGGTGCGAACGTTAGGGAGGCGCTCAGCATGTCGCTGTCCTTCGGCGGCGGCGCCCCCGTGCATCGTCTCTATGGCGATGCCTCATCCTCGCCCAACTCGGACGGATCGAGCGGAAGAGAGTTGAGGGAGAGGATCGACAGGGAGGCCCTCGCAGGAGCTCTGGAGGCAGTGAGGAGGAGGACGGTCGCGGCCGAGCAGCAGGAGCTGCTCAACTCGCTGGTGGAGATGGGATTCCCTCGGGAGGAGGCAGAGAAGGTGACTCGCTGCTGGAGGGAGGGAGGGGAATGTCTGACATTCGAAACTTTCATTCCCACAGGCACTCGAGGCTGTGAGTACAAACATCATTTTGCATCCCTCCCTACCCCCCTCCCTACCCTCTCCCCACCCCCTCTCCACCCCGCAGAAACTGCGGCGATCTGACGTGCAGGTGGCAGGAGGGTGACATCTTGTCGGCTGTGGAGAGGCTGACCAAGAAGTCGTAACGCCTACTCGTGGAAGTCAATCCGCAGGCCCGACGCTGACTTGGGGTCTGACTTGACGTCCACGCTGTTGGGTTTATCCTTCTGTTGTCAATCTTGTCAAACTTCTGCGAAAGCGAGTGGGGAGGAGCAAGGACAAAAAAAGGAAGGACAGCGGCAAGCGCATGGGCAGCGGCAAGGGAGGTTGGCGGTGGAGCAAGAAATGACAAGTAGGAAGACCAAGATACCAAGACCAGGAGACGGGAACGACCAGCGGCAGGATGAAGGAGGGGGAAGGGTGAGAAGAGGGAGGAGCGCTGCTCACCATCAACTCCTCAAACTGCAGCATCTCGTGGTCGTTGAGCAAGCAGGCGTCAAAGAGAGCTGTGATCTCCTCCTCCACCATGTCGACCCCGATGAAGACGAGCTCCTGCCGTCGATCTCCCCACTTGCCCTGCCAGCTGTCACCCCAGCAGGACCAGACCACCGCCTCACCTCCTTGTCAAACTCGTTGGCAATCTTGACCACCTCGGGATTCGACAGGTCTCCAGCATCTGCTGGCACTGAGCCGGAGGAACTCTTCCTATCCCCTGCCCCGTGGCCCCTCCCCGCCCAGTCTCTCTACCCTCCCTTCTTCCTCCCTCTCCATGTCAACGCACTCCCTCTCCTCGATCCCCCGTCTTTCTCCCTCCTTTCCGCACCTGGCCAGTTCTCCTTCGCGGTCGCTGCCCACCACAGGCCGAGCGGATTCAGCGAGAAGTGTGCCCCTGCGAGCCACGAGCTCAGCAACCAGCTTCAGAGGCCCTGCGCTCACCAGCATGTGACCAGTACAGGGCGCTCTGGGCATGGCTGGCCAACCAGACGAACCCCTTGGAGCGGATGATGGAGTGGAGGACTCCGAGCTCGTTCTTCTCGTTGCTACTGTTCAGTTTGCCATCCAGCAGCTGGGCAGGAGCAGAGGAGTCAGGCAGGCCGACGTTGAGAGCCGCAGACCACACCTTGTCAAGAGTCCAGCTGTCAACGGGCATGTGATCGACCCAGTTCTTCCTGCGCCAAAAGTCAACATCGTCCGGGAGCCATGGCGAACTGGCCCAGAACCTCGTGGCGTTCTTGACCGGCATGAAGGAGATGAGGTCTATCGCAAAGAATCAGAGGGAGCAGGGGGAGGCAGATGGAGTTTCCTTGTAGCTTCTTGGGATGGAACGGGCGCCTCCTCGAGTAGACGAAGGTAGAAATGCCATACTTCTCTGCAGCGTTGGGAGCATGCTCGTGCCCGTGCTCGTGCCCATGGGTGTGTTCGTGACTGTGTGAATGTGAATGAGAATGACCGTGACCGGCTTCGCTGGCGAGTTTTGCGGACTCAACAGCCTCCCTGATGTCGTCATCGTCATCCAGACTAGCTATCCTTCCCTTGTCCGATAAGAACACCCGCTCTAGCGGGACCTTGCCGTATTCACAGTGAACGATGTCAGCTTTTGGGTTGAGAGCAGACACGATGTTCTTCAGAGCCTGACGCTTCTTCTCGTCCACCCGATCGTCCTTGTTCAGCACCACGAGGTCCGCACACTCCACCTGCTCGACCAGGAGATCCACGACCTTCCTCTCCACCAACGAAATGGCCTCAAGCGGAGCGCTCGCGTCGTTGAGCCCGATGAGCTCCTGGTGATCGACGACGTCGTGCTTGGAGCTGTAGAGCTCGAAGAAGTGGGGGGAGTCAACCACGGTGATCATGGTGGATAGCTCTGTCTCCTCGAAGATCGGATGTTCTTCCTTGATTGCAAGCTGGATTTCCCTCCTGACGTTCTTTGGTTCTGCAACCCCGCTCATCTCTATTACGATCCTGTCGAAGGAGTATCCGCCCACCCTTGAGATCTCAAGCAGCTGGTCTATGCACGCCATCAGCTCGTCGCTGGAGTTACAGCATGCACAGCCGTTTTCTAGCTCAACAAACTCGATCCCCTTCCCGCTCTTGGTCCGTATCCCACTGCTCGAGCGGTCGCGCACCAATTTTGCATCGATGTTCACCGACGCCACGTCGTTGACTACAACTCCGACTTTCAGCCCCCCCTTGTTCTGCAGAAGCTCCTGAAGCAGAGTGGTCTTGCCCGATCCGAGGAAGCCCGAGAGCACCGAGATAGGAACCTTGCTCTTCCTCGCTCCGTCTGCGAAGGTAGAGTTCCAGCGGATCTGATTCACTCCTTGTCTCACCATCCTAGGCAGAGCCTGCAGCCTAAGATTCCGGAATATGGTCGCCATGGCGGCGCCTGAGGCAAATGTCACCCGATCGCTCACGGTGGGCACAAGGAGGAAAACAGCGAGAATGAAAGGAAATTAGGCGGATCGAAGTATCATGAAACTGAGGTGAGGAAAGGGTGATAATGATAGAGTTGATAGAACGGGGTGAATGATAGAACGCTGCTGATGGAGAATTTCATTATATCGATTGAAATGAACAGCCTCCCCTTCGCTAACTTTTGTTGTGGTTGGTGAGAGAGCTTATGGAGTAGAAGATTCCCACTGAAAGAGGGGCCGAACTCACAAAGTAGAAGAGATAAGGTAAAAGATGAAGGAAAAGTGCTGATAATCGGATGATTATCTCATGTGTGATGCAAGATGTAGTGATCGAAACAAGAAAGTGAATATCGAGGAGAAAACTACCTGCCACACCATGAAACGAAGCAATGCCTGCAAGCACAAACAGGAACAAACACAACAAACGAAGCACAAAACAGCATCGAGAAGGCAAGAAGATCATCGGAAAGATGAGAAGATGAAGTTATCAGGGATGTCATGGACATAATCTACGTCATCGCCGTCATCGGCATCCATCGGCTAGATGTATTTTTCGCAGGCAATGTGCATCGGCAAAGAAGCAAATTTGTTTTACAGATCCTTTAGACTAAAAAAATTAAAAAAACAATCTAGTGGAAAATTCGGGCCCGCCTCGTTGAAACGAAGAGACGCCGGCCATGGCGGGGGGGGCGGGGCGCATGGCGGCGTTCATGGCGCTCGTGGTGATGATGAGCATGGCGATGGCTGACGTTGTCGCCACTTCTCGTTCGAGTGAGGGTCGCAAGGCAGGAAGAGGAAGGACTGAAGCGAGCGATGCGCCGTTGGAGCTGGCAAGCCCTCCATGGAGCGAGAAGAGGGAGGAGGGGAAGCAAGAGCGACTGGAGGACGTTCTCAAGGCCATCAAGCAAGCTGAGGCTGCTGATGGCAAGGCTGCTCAACAGGAGAAGGCGTTCGGGGGTAAGGAGCTCGCAGATGCGAACTCAGCAACGGCACAAGCTGCGCGTTTCATGGGCAAGGCAGAGAAGCTCCTCCAGAGTGAGGAAGCGCTGAAGCATGAGGAGGTGGGTTCCGTTCGCTGATCCCCTCACTTCCCCTCCTACTTGTAGCAGCATTTGTGACAAGTGTGTGACATGCCTGCAGCGTCAAGTGGAAAACAAGCTTACCAACCTGAAAGACTCTGGTATCATGGGCGGACCCTGGAGGAGCCATGGTACAGACTTCTCAGACGAGTGGAGGGTGTACCCGAAGAGACCGCTAGAGAGACTGAAGGAGGTCGCAAGAAGGAGAATGATCTTGCAGCGCGGGAAAGAGAAGAAAGGGAAGGAGGGGAAAGTGAAGGGGAAGGACGTCGAAATCAGCGATGACGTTTCCGACCTGGACAAGGACGGAAAGGTGCAGAGTCGCTCCTCTGATTACTTCAACGATCTCCCTCAGGTCGGATCGTCACCGTTGCAGAGCATCGTTCTGAGACCCCGCTCTGGCGACTTGCTCGCTGATTCTGAACCAACAGGGCAAGCCATACGGAGACTACCAGTGGGTTGACTCCAAGCCCAAAGTCCGCTGGAGTTACTACAGAAAGAGTATGTTTGTGTTTATGAGAAGCACGTCCATCGATCTTGTTGTCACGATGTTTCTTTGATCCAGGCACCATCAAGGCTGGTTTCGACCTCTCCAACTGCTTTCTTGCGGCGCAGAAAGATAAGTCGAAGGTATGAGCATGCGGATAGATGATGTTCGATGCTAAGAGTCCCTGAGGTCGTCGTAAAAATCCTCGAGAAGCAAGAGACGCGCATCATCAGCACTAAGAATGGTTGTCCTTGTCCCTGATGCTTCAACATCCAGCTCGGATGCCAGTTGAAGTGACCTTGCTGACTCAACTGGACCAGGCTGTACCTGCAAGATGCCCTGGAAGTACTTCCCCGATGAGAGCAACAATGGGCATCTCCAGGAATCCAACGAGCTCAAGACGTACAACAGGTCCTGTCTGCGAGCTCAGAGCTGCCTGTCATGCAGCTGACTGGACCGCAGGTGCTCCAACAACGGTAGCAGCAAGCCCTGGTGTGCAGTAGAAGGGACGTGTGGCACCAAGAGGTTTGAGCGATATTGCGGTCCGTTGACGATGTAACGGTGACGACGTAGCACGGACCCGCATGCGGGCTATGGCCCTGGAGACTACGGGTGGACCCACTGGGACTACTGCGGCAAGCAGCAAGTAGTATGGAAGGTGAGGCAACAAATCTGTCGCTCTCTGTTGTAACGCGCTGTCGTCTTCAGTACGTCCCTGTGTGGCAGGCAACAGTAAGTTCCTGGCAGCCCCTCTCACCTGTCGCTGACGCATGCTCTTCTCTCCTCCCCCTCAGCATTCAGCCGGAGACGTCTCTTGCCTCGCAGATTTCTTCCTGTCCACGGATAGGTAATTCGGCTGCCTTTCCTTTGCGTACAGCTCAAGTCTGCCCGCAGAGCGCTGGAATGGCGATCTCTGGATCTCCTGCGGCAAGATGTATCCCCATGAACGTCTGACGTGGCTGCCCTTACATGTGAGCCAGGACGATCACAGGAAGGAGAGGATGGCTCCCCCCGAGCTCGCCTCCAGGTTCGAGAAGGTGACCCGTCGCTGCTTATCGCCTGCTCGTCTTTGACCTCCCGCAGTGTCTGATGAGGGCCAACACCGGGTCCAGCGCCGTCTACTGCGAGGCGGACATGCTCAAGCACCTCGAGCCCTCCGTCGTCCGCCATGCCCTCATGATCTCCAGATCCGACAAGGTCCCGCCCCTCGCTCGCTCGCTGTGGCTGCGTGTCTGACCCCCTCCCCCCGCCTCAGATCGGAGTCCACTGGGCCAACCTGCAACGTGTCGTGCTGCTCTTCGCCAAGCAGATGAAGGCAGGGAACTTGAACCTCCTGCGGCCTCCTGACCCTCCTCCTCAGGGCTGCATGGCGACGGCCCAGGGAGCGTCGGAGGGGATCGTCTGCATCGCGCAATTCCTCACTAGCCTTCCCCTCAAGCAGACCAAGGTGAGCTGGACTGCAGCTAGACTCTGCCTAGCTGACCTCCCCTGGCAGCTGGCGGTGACCAACGCGATGGACACGCCGCAGTCAGAAGAAGCGCCCAAGGATGTCACAGTGTTGGTAGACGACATGACAACTTGTATCCGCTCGGCCTCGGACGAAGACGCAGTGGTAAGTTGCCTTCTTTGCACCTTGAAGCACCTCCGCTGTCCTACCCCTTCCTGTTTCCTTCTCTCCCCGCATTTCCCCTCCTCCCCTTAATCCAGGGATACCTCCCTTCCTCCCTCCCTCCTCTTCCCGGTCGCTCAAGGAGATGCAGGCCTTCTGTGTTGCCACTTTCCTCGCACATGCCCCAAAGAAGACGATCCTGGCGGCAGCGAAGATGTCGAAGAGGACGAGGGACTACGGATCGGCCGGTTTCCTCAACGTCATGGGAGAGAAGCAGGCGGGCTGGGTGGGTTACGAGGACAACATGCAGTCCCACAGCCTGCAGAGGAGACAGCAGGGGGTTCCCAGCTAGACATTCTCATCTTTAAAAGTTAGTTTGACAACCGCTCCGAACGCTGTGCCTCTGCGGTGCTGGGAGGTAGGGGATGGTTTGTGCTGGAGGCAAGCTAGGGGAGGACCAGCTCCCCCTCTGATAGCTCCCCGCTCGACCGCACGCTCATCCTCATCCTCATCCTCCTTCCCACCGCGAAAGTCTCCTGCATTACCTCCCCCTCCGACAGCTCTGACGTCTCATCCTCATCCTCGTCCTCCTCATCCTCGTCCCATATCACACTCGGCCCGCTCCTGGTTGAGGCATCCTCCTCCACCCCCACGTCTTCTATCCTGCTGCTCTCCAGCTCGGAGGAGGTGTTGACCTTCAACTCTCCCTCCGACAGAGACTCTGCTGCTCGCTGCCATGACCCCGTCGAGCTCTCTGCTACCTCCGTCTGTGAAAGTCAGTCAGGTCGTGGCACAGCAGCAGAAGCAGCAGCAGCAGCAGGAAGAGAAAGGAAGCAGGTGGACGAGGCTGACCTGGACTCCCTGCTCCTGCGAGACCGGAGCTCTGTCCTCCTTCACCCTCTGCGAGCTCTCGCCATGCTGCAAGGAAGCGATCGCCATGGCACGGGAGCTCATCCCCTCCGTGATGGTCAGCTCGCTTGACGTCACCTGCACTGCCACTGTTGCCATCCCCTGCGAGCCGCTGACCTCCTCCACGATGCTCCAGTCCCCAGCGCCCATCAAGTCCCCAAGCTCTTCCCCTTCCCCTCCTTCGTTCATCGCTCCCTCCTTCTCCCCACCCTCCTCCTGTTTCTCTCCTTCCTCCACCCTTTCGTCTGCCGCCGCCTCGAGTTTTTCCTGCAGGTCACAGGAGCTCGTCTCCTCGCATCCCCGCATGGGGGTCCAGGCAAGGCTGTCGCTCGAAGACTTGGGGGGAGTCAAATCGAATTCCTCAATCGCTGAGCAAGAAGAAGGCTCCTGGAAGGATCCATCATCCACGGGGCGTGGCTCTTCGTCCCTTCGTCCCTCCTCTCCTCCCTCCCCTCCTCCTAGTTCCGTCTCTCTCGCCGCCGCCTGCTCCGAGTTTGCCCTTACGAACACTTCGGCTTCCACCCCTTCCTCCGCTGCTCCCTCGTTGAGCTCTTCTCCCCTCTCCTGGACTCCCTTCTCCCCCTGCTGCTCCTTTTCTCCGTCACCCCCATCGCCTCCCTCCCTTCTGACTTCGAAAACCGCAGGTTGGGAGGACTCGTCTTCTTGCTTGCTTGCAATCGTCGGGAAATCATCCATAAGAATGACTGTCTGGGATGATTCCTCGCACATGGCAGCAGGAGCAGGAGCAGGAGCAGGAGCAGGAGCAGGAGCAGGAGCAGGAGCAGGAGCAGGAGCAGTTAACAAACTCTGCACCAAGCTCGTCTCCACCTTCTGAGCAGCTTCATCAAGCTTGGTGCACATCGTCTGGCTGGAGTCTGCAATCCTCTCCGTGAGGTTGGTGAGCGTGAGCATCGAGTCAGCGATCTTTCCAAGAGCTTCTCTGATCTCTGAACTCTCCTGCCTCGCCAACGAGCCCTGCGCCTGCTGTTCCTGCACAGTGAGGTGCATCTGCCGCATGTAGTCTTCCATCACAGTCAACCGATCATGGAGAAGCTGCCTGTGGCTGTCGGCGGGACCTCGATCCTCTCCCTCATCCTCCTTCATGATCTCGTAGACCAGCTCCACATTTCCTCTGCTCCTGCCACCTGCTTGCGCCCTCAGCATGTCCCCCCCGTTGCCCGAGGTGCCGTCCTCCTCGCTCTGTGGACCTGACTCCTCTCCCTCCGTGGTTGTGTCTTGACCAGACGACGCCTTCACCTCGCCACCTGCTGTGGGAACTTCTTCCTTCACAACTATCACGCCGCTTCCCCCGCTACCCTGACCATCATGAGCCTCGCTCCTCCCATCCAGAATGTCTCGGGTGATGCCTTCGAGCAGGCAACCCATAATCAGCGCGTCCAGCTCCTCCTCGAACTCTTGCCCTGCCTCGCTGTCAGCAGGTACCTCGCGCACGTGGTCTTGAGCCAAAACTCCCCTGCTCCCTCCATCCCGCTGGCTCATCCCGCCCTCTCTAATCTCCTTCATCGCCCGAGCCGCTTCTTCCAGCAGCGCTTCCTCTGCCCAGGACAGAACCTCCTCATCCTCCACACTCGTTCCGAGTTGGTTCAGCATGTCCAGCCCCTTCGCCCCTAACAGCCTCGACGCTGCAAGGGACCTGCACGACCTCCGCCTCTCCTCGTCCTCGTCCCGGGACGCGACAACTTCGGACTGCCACCTTCCGGCGAGTGCCATGGACAAGATCTGAGCCTGAAGGTGATGTGTGAGGTAGTTGGTGACGAAGTCATGCAGGGCATCCTCGTCAGCTGCCAGGCTCCTCTGATTATCCTTCTCCACATCGCCACTTTTGGTCCTCCTGGTCTGTCCAACGGAAGTTTTTTGCTTGCGGGCCCCTTTCCCTCCACTAACATCTCGTCTCCTATCCTCCTCTGGTCGAAGTCGAGGGACCGAGCCGGGTTGGATGTACCGACTCGACTTGGAGCTTCTTCGACAGAATCTTCAGCCGTCGGCTTGGAGGCTCTGACCTCCTCCCACTCACTCGAGTACAACTTGGGTGAGACTTCATGTGAAGTGACGTACAAGTCTTGCCGGGGAGGACTGTCAGTCACGGAAGCAGCCAAGGACCTTCCTTCACCCATGTCCACTTTGAGCAAACGCAAGGTGCGCCATGCCTCTGAGTTGGGATCGTTCAAGAGGGAGGAAAGCATCTTGCACTGCTCTATCGTCAGTGACCTTAGTTCAAGCACGCCTTGCTCCTCGTTCCACAATTCAACTTTCGCCTGTTTGCCGCTGATCTGCACTGTCTGTTCCAGCAGCCCAAGGAAAGCATCCTTTGACCTTCCAAACTGGCTGACATTCACCGTCAGACGGAAAACTTCACCCGGTCTGACGGAACTTTCAACTCTCTCCACCTTCACTTCCTTTTCGTGTTCCTCATCAACCCTTTGGGGCAGCAGTGAGCAAGAAGAAACCAACATAGGCCTCATCGACCACGAGCTCTTGTTGTGACAGACAGCTTGCCTGCTTGCCGCAACACTCGCCACGTGCTGCGGCAGGTCCTTGCGGGTGGTATGACGCCGGGCAGGCCTTGACAGCACCTTGTTCCGAAGGTTTTCCACCTTGTTTGGAACACCATGAGGTCTAACAGAAGGATTGGACTCAAAACTTCGCTCTACTTTCGGCGTCGGTCTCGATGGATTTCGTTTGACAGGAAGCCGGGCCTGGCTGACCTTCGCTGGGTTGTCACGTGAAGACATACGGTCGGCCTTCTTCTTGTCTCTTTCATGACTCAGCAGGCTGGTCGGTTCGCTGTTGCTTTGTTTCCCTGGCGGACTTTTCTTCTTGGGCTGGCCGGCCGAGTGAATTTCACTGTCTAGCAGAACTTTGATTTCGTGGGTAACATTTCGCACCATGTTCGAGATCTCCAGCTTGCTCAATTCCAAGGACTCATCATGCTTCTCTTCAACGACGGTGACGTCCTCGGCAATCGCATCACTGAGAAACAGATCGCTCTCGAACTGAGTTCGAAACATCTGTAGATCATGCAAGCTCTTGTAGATTGCATCATAATCCATTCTTCCGCCAAGTGAGTCATGTATCTTGTCAATCTGTCTCTGTATCGGTAAGGCGCCTTTGACTCTCCTGGATTCAGGGACAGGTCCGGATGTCAACGTGGACAGCACACTGACACTTTCCATGATCCGCGGTTCAGCGTCCTTTGCTGACGTTGAAGGGACAACAACCGCGTCCCCTTCACTTCTCTGCGGGATTTCCAACTTTGACAGCTCGAGCTTGCGCGAGAGCTCTTCAGCTTCCCTTGACGTCACTTTCACCTCTTTGCTCTGGAGCTTCTCCACCAGCCCGGCCTCGTCCAAGTGCCCCAGATTGACCGCCCTGCTCATCCACTTGCGCGAGTTCGCCAGCAACTCGTTGAGCTCGGACTGAGACTGGTCCTTGATGGTGAAGTCCAGGTTGGGGTTCCTCAGCGATGCTCTCCACTGCTTCTGCAGGTGATTCATATCCGCCAGCCTCTTCTCATACATGTGCATCTCATCTGAAAGCTCTCGAAGCTTCAGCCCCTTGTCATCGATCTCGTTACAGACCGCAGCTTTCCACACAACTCGGTAGTCTCGGGGGAGTTTCCTGATCAGGTTCACACAGATCTCATGGAATTCGTCCGCAATCTTCTTGTACTCCTCGCCCAATCGTTTCATCACGTTGAGAAGCTCCTCGCCAGAATCTACCAGCGCCTTCTGCCCCAGGGCATCGCCACAGTCGCAGGACCGGCTGAATCTCTCTGAGATCATCTCGTACTGTTCGCAGGATTGCTTCATTTCAAAGACCTTCTTGCCCAGCACGTCCAAGGACTTGTCCAATCTCTGTATTTCCTCTGCGATTTCGTGCGAAAGAGCAGACAGTTCATTTGACTTCGAAGGCTTCTGTGCAGGAGCCGGTTTCTTCTTGGGTTCAGACTTGCTGTCCGCCTCCCTCTTGTGGGTTGCTTTCAATGACTTGCTTGCTTTCTTGACCGCAACCTTTCTCTCGAACCCGAAAGCTTTCAGCACAAGCTCCAAGTCTGCAATGGTAACGCTCCCTCGCTCTGAAGCAGAACAAGAGATCAGTTATGCTCCAATCTTGTACGAGACAATTACAATTTACCTTTGTCGTCAATGTACGAAAACATCTCATCAATCTCATCGTCAGGGAGGTCTAAAGGAAGTTTCTGGACTCCGAGCCTGAAACGACCACAATCAGAATCAGATCTATCGTATGCAACAAGAAAATTTGAGAATATACTGACCTGAACTCAAGCTTTGTTATTTCATTGTCTCCCTTCCCACACTCCAATTCTGGTCTATCGAAGTGCTGGAAGATCGCTTCAGGGTTCCGGTATCTGCCAAGAAGGAATCCGATTATCATGAGACAAGGACACAGGGGCAATGAGTGCTCAGAGAGTTATCATTGCTCCACCTACCTCGACACAAGAGCTTCTATCACACGTTGGATTGAAGAAGGGGGACTTTTGGACAACAGCTTACGATCACATTTCCAGCCTACAAAGCCGTTCTTGGGCGGAGCTGGGTCCGAATCTTTGCTGTCGTTGGCTGGTTCAGATATTGACAAACTGAAGTTCTCCGATGGTGCCGTTTCTTGTCCTGATTCGTGAGCGTCTGTCAGTTGAGACTCGAGGTTTATATCAAGAGCTGGCTCTTCCTTAGAATCTTCTGCAACTGCATGGATATCAACATTTTTTACACCCCCCTTGCTGGAAGATTCAGGAACAAATTCCTCATTCACGCATGCGTTGATGGGCGTAAATTCAATTCTCTTGTCGTTATTTGAACCGCTTTGATCTTTATACTTGACTCCATTCACTGTAAGCCTTGGAAACGATGCCGCTGGGTTAGGACTGACTGTCTGTACAGTTTGAGAATCTTGCAGCCCTTTAGAACTGTTTTCAGCTTCTGGAAAGGATCCTCTGATGTCAGAAATCTGATCCTTCTGATCACGACTTTGCGCAATCGATTTTGCTTGTTCCACTAGCGCTTCTAACCTCGAGTACAGCGACTGTCCGACAGTCAGCAATCGAACATCAACAGCATGCTACCTCTCACCTTCATGTCCTCAACTTTCTTATCCAAGGCCTCTTCTTGCACTTGACTGCTTGCCTCCTTCACACTGGTCGAATCAGCTTCCCGAGCTTTGCCCTCCCCTCGAGCAGCAGAACGCATGTTGCCTTGTCCTTGTTTCCCGTCCTTCGGATCAGGACCAGGAACATCCTGGACGACGTTGGGCTGCTGCATTCCATCAGGTCGTTGATGAGACCTCCCTTGTGAGAGCTTGCGCCGCTCCTTGGGAGGAGGCTCATGGGGAACCGGCTCTTCACCTGTCGCCTCCTCTTCAGGAATGTCCGCGCCATCCCACGAGCGTTCATCCATGCGACTGAGATCTGGTGCATCGAAGGAGGAGCAGTTCGCCTCCAGTAAGGCCGGGCGATTCAACTCTGCGATGACACCACAAAGGTACTCCTTGGCGTATGAATCATCGCCCACGTCCTGCCACTTGTACCCGGGGCACGCATTTTCAAACCTGGCCCTGGAGGAGTTTGGGTCAGTGGCCCTGCGGAGGATATGTGTGATATCTTTCTCGAGCCCGACAAGGTCCTGCCATGTGTGCTCTGAGTTCAGAATCTGCGTGATGCCGTTGGTGATAGCGATCGACTGAACTGAACTCGTGGAAAGCTTCCCAGATCTGGCCAGGTACGGAGACGGGCCCGGATCAAGATGCAATCTCCTGGCACTTCCTGACTCCGGCGTGTTGGGAGATTGATGAGGAGGATGATCTGGCGCGGGAATCTCCTTCAGCTTTGACAAGGGAACTCGAACACTTTGCATCTTTTGTTGATGGTTGATTTCTTGTCGTATGCGACAGTCAACTAACAACCAATGGACATTGTGTTGCCGACCAAGACAGCTTTAGGTGTAAAGCACAGAGCATGGTCACCAATCACAGACCCCATGAGGATGCTTTCGGCTCCATGTGCTTCGAAACCTGCACACTCAACCCTGGAAACATGCCTTCGTCCCATCCGTCCTGTTGGTCGACATGCTCTGGTCCTCGTGTCCTGCGCTCCTCCTTCCCTCGCTCGTTCCCTCGCTTCCTCCCTCTCTACTGTCCTTCGCACATCGCCATATCCCTTCGCCCACGTTCCCTCTCCCCCTCCTCCCGCCTTCTCCTTCAACCCCTTGCTCCTTCCCGTCCACTGGCGAAAGCGCGCCGAACCCCCACGTCCCCTCACATACCCATCTTTACTAGTTAAAACAGAGTTAAAAGCAGAGTTAAAAGTTTTCGTTCACCCAGGCCGGACGTTAGCGCAAGGGGTGCAGAATAAAATGTATTTGTTTTCCCTCACAATTTCTCAAAAACGTGGCATTAGCGGTTAGGAAAATTTGAATAATATTCCGTAACGGCTATTTCTGGGGGAAAACAATACCTTGTTTTCCCCCAGATGAAGATTTTTTCCCGAGCCCACCTCGCCGTTTCACCACATGTGATTGCGGCGGCAGGGTTGAGCGTTACCGCCTGTTCAAATTGGACTTGAATGGAGACCGTGAAAAAAAAAACTTGGGGCCTCGATACGCCGCTAATGCCACGTTCTATTGTACACAGCGATTTTAAATGCCCGTGCAAAACAACCTAAATTTACCCCTTGCGCTAACGTCCGGCCTGCAGCGGGCCGACAGAGCCGGAGTTCGTTCCAGTGGTTCGTTCTGACTCACCTGAGTTCGTTCTGACGGTTCGTTGGTTCCCGGCAGTCCACGGATCGTTCTGAATCCCGGCAGAACATATTCAATGCCACGAGTCCATCCGGCCCCGGCCGGGCCGCGAGGGCAACGGCGCCTGGCGGCCCCGGCGGCCCCGGCCGGGCTCAGCTCGGGGGGCAGCGGGGCCCGGCCCGCGGCCGCCGCCGGGCGGCCGCCGCACTGTAGTTAACTAGTACATTGCCCCCGCACTGTAGTTAACTAGTACTGAATGTGCTGGCAAAGGATGCGCTCTCACCCTCCGGTTTCTTGAAACTTTGAATCTTGAATAGGAGAAGAATGAGGAAGCAGCAGTCTTCACTACGAATGCTGAAAAAAGATGATATGGAGTATGGCGAGGCTCGAAATCATCTCTGAAGCAAGTTAGCCAAGTAGTCGCTATTGGATTGGAGCGTGTTTTTATTTTTTTTCCGACGGTTTGTTGCTGGACAAGTGAACACAGTGCAACACAAGAGCCAGATCTGGAACTTAACTACTGCTACTACTGTTAAAGGAATGATTTGAGGACTGGTTGCATGGATTCTGATTGAAGGTATGAGGGAGCTGGAGTCAGGAAAAGTTCTTGTGATGGGTTTATGTATTTGATGATGCACCTGTTTGGTCTTGTCTGTGAAGCCGGTTGTTGATTCCTGGCTAGCTGTCTGTTCTTCACCGTAGCAGATAATCAAAATTCAAAATACCAAATCTCTCAGTGATCTCGTTGACTATTTAAAAGATATTGTTCATTGACCGCAAAATCGAGCAATAACTTGAAATAATCACGAACAATTCACTGCAAAGAACAAAAATTGCGCCTTTGCATGAAATGGACAACATCAAACAAAGCAAAACAAATCGAATTCATAGCAGGTTCAAAAGCTGTTTGCCCATGTCTTGGATTCTGGCGTTTTGCTGAAACTCGTCCATGGCGTTGGAAATGCTGGACCTTGCTTTCATCTGTCGCATATAAGCCTGAGACAAATGAGACGTTTGCAACACAGGAAGATGAAATTACTTTGTTGGAAGGATTGAGGGGAAAGTTGAGAAGTGCTGCGCAAGCCTCCTCCTGTACCACTTCATCCATCGCATGCGCCTTCATGGCTCGGAGAATAGCCTCGATGCACGCTTCGGTCTTTGCCCCCTCCATCGTGTTCGCGTCGTCTGTCATGTTGGCAGTCACATTCCCCAGCGCCTTGCACGCCCCCTCCTGTACTTCCTTGCTCGCTAGGTAGTTGTTCATCGCATTGACAATCGCCCCAATGCCCCCTTCCTCCCTGATCCTGACCGCGTTCTCGGCGTTGTTGAATGCCAAGCTCTGCAGCGCATAGCACGCCTGCTCCTGTACCCCTGCGCTCGTCGGGTGCCCCTCCATCGCCCCCACGACCGCCCTGATACCTCCTTCCTCCCTGATCCTGACCGCGTTCTCGTCGTTGTTTGAAGCCAAGTGCCCAAGCGCCCTGCACGCCCCCTCCTGTACCCCGCTCCCCCCTTCGTGCCCGTCCATCGCCCCCACGACCGCCCTAATGCCCCCTTCCTCCCTGATCCTGACCGCGTTCTCGGCATTGTTGGCAGCCAAGTGCCCCAGCACCCTGCACGCCCCCTCCTGTACTTTGTCGCTCTCTAAGTGACCCTCCATCGCCCCCACGACCGCCCTGATGCCCCCTTCCTCCCTGATCTTG
>NW_005434607.1:279538-285860 GCF_000315625.1 Guillardia theta CCMP2712
AGGTTTACGAAACACGCTGGGCGGGATTGCGTTACCGCGTTCTCGGCGCTGTTGGCAGCAGCCAAGTGCCCAAGCGCCTCGCACCCGTTAGCCTGTACCCTCTCGCTCGCCGGGTGACCCCCCATCGCCCCCACGACCGCCCTGATGCCCCCCTCCTCCCTGATCTTGACCGCGTTCTCGGCGCTGTTGGCAGCAGCCAAGTGCCCAATCGCCTCGCACCCGTTAGCCTGTACCCTCTCGCTCGCCGGGTGACCCCCCATCGCCCCCACGACCGCCCTGATGCCCCCCTCCTCCCTGATCTTGACCGCGTTCTCGGCGCTGTTGGCAGCCAAGTACCACAGCAGGCTGCATGCCCCCCCCTGCACCCTCTCGCTCGCCGGGTGACCCTCCATCGCCCCCACGACCGCCCTGATGCCCCCCTCCTCCCTGATCTTGACCGCGTTCTCGTCGTTGTTGAACGCCAAGTCATGCAGAAAACTGCACGCATAACAGATGTTTTCTATAATCTCATTGTGTGGCGCCTCTATCATCCCCACGAGCGCTGCGATGCCCCCTTCCTTCCTGAACTGGATTGCGAAGTCTTCAAAGCGGTCCAAGTACCGCAGAAAGTCAAACAAGCATGAGGGTTGACAAAAATGGCAGTGAGACCTCTCGCTTGTCGTGTACGCCTGAATCGCCCCCACGATCGCCGAGATACCTCCTTGATCCAAGATTTCCAGTGCAGTTTCGGTCATGATATCGGAGCTGTACTCATCGACTTCCCCCTCATCAAACAAATAACTCCTGTCGAATGAATGTAGTGTTTGGCATGCCGCTTCCTGTACAAATGCAATTTTCGGATGTGCTTTCATCCCTCGAAGGATGGTCTCGATGTACTTTTAATCCCTGTCATCACGTTGATCTTTTCAATGCCACCTTGAAACCATGCAAAAAATACTTTTTCGGCTCTTGCTAACAAAAAATGATATACGTCGCTCACATCTTTCAGCAACGCTGTGTTCGCTCCGAGGATAAACTCTATGTGTGCACTTATTCCATTGATGACCGCGTCGATTCCCCCTTGCTTCCCAATCTGCACCAAGTATTCTTCTGGAAACTCTTCATCACCGTATGGATTGAAAAAAATGGCAAGCTCCCGTACTTCCTGTCTTGTCGGATACTCCTTCATCGCTCTCATGATCGACCCGATATCTCTTATTGGGTCATGATAATTTAGAAGCGCAAAGCTCGTCAGGGCCCCGCAAGCCTCCTCATATACCGCCTGGCTTGTCGGATGTGTCTTCATCGCTCCGATGATTGCCTCAATGCCACCTTTCTCGGCAATCTCAACTGCGCCACCCCAGTAGAAGGCCAAGATCCTCAGCGCTCTGCAACCCTGCTCCTGTACTCGCTCGCTCTTCGAATGCTCCTTGATGATATTCAGGATAACCTCGATACCACCATTTTCTATGATATCGGCTCTGTTTTTCTTTCTTTTCAGCCAAGCTCCCCAGAATCACGCATGCACGTAGTTGTATTTCTGCATTCAACCGGGCAATCTTGACATCTATCCCTCGCATCACTTGGATAATTGCGACTATTCCTCTTTTTCTCTCTTTTTTTGTCAGCGTACCGATGTTTTGCAAGATTCTTGTGATTTCCACTGTATTTCGCGCTTGCTTGAGTTGGTCAATTAGCTTGTTGCTAAGACATGGTTCGTCAGAGTCATCAGAAGCATCAGACTCCGAACTCGTTGATTCATTGGGCTTTTCGTTCATACTCGGAGCCTGCTCATCGTCATGTGAGCCCTTTTTTTCGTTTGTGATTGTCGTTGCAGTGGCGACTTCAGCAACACAAGAATCCAATGGCTCAGACTTTATTTTCTTCTTCAGAGGTCCATCGAAAGATTGTTCTTGCTTCAGGATATTTTCTTGTCCCATCCAAGTGACCACGTGACTCGAAACCCTAGCCAGCAGATGGATCCCCGGGCATGATTGACGGGAAATATTGACGTTGGAGAACAGTGATTGGTTTTGTCCCATCCAGTAGTACAGGTTCTTCGAGAAGGCGACCGCCTCTTCGTCCGCCACTGCCTTCTCGTGGCCGATCACAAAGTCTACATGCTTGACTAACTCCCTTGCCACGATGCTTGAGTGGCACAGGTTCAGCACCACAAGCCGCAGCTTCGTGCAGTTCTGGACAATCACACCCAAAGAGTCTACAAGCTGCTCAACCGTGATACTCCTTCCTCCTATGGTGATGTCACCTTGTTCTGAGCCATGGCAGGCGAGATGAAGGATTACAGGCTGAGTATCATTGACCTCACGTATGAGCTGGGAGGTGTTCTTGTAGAAGCTGTAATCAAAGCTCACGTTCTCGGCAAACCTTATGAACGCCGCATTTTTTGTCTTGTGAGCTCCTCTCTCGAACTCGCTTTTGATCAAATCTCTCTCCTGCTCGACTTTGAGGCCGCTCCGCTCCTCCGAGTCGGCGAAGAAGAGGACCTTGTGGGGTAGCTCACACGAGAAAAGAGCATCGTCCGGGTCTTCTTTTGCCCGCTTGTGGTCGCAGCAGATGCAGATGCTGCTAAGCTTTCTGCTGGTGCTTGATGTGGCCATGGAAGAGGATATCATCTAATATGAGGGGTGAAGAAACACGACTGGGGGTGGGGTATTTCTGGGATGAGGTGGTGTATTTCTGATGGGGGTGGTAATTTCTGCTAGTAAACGGTATGGTGGGGTCCTTCCATCAATTGTGGGTGGGTGGTGACGATGCGGTACTTTTGAAAGGCTACTAGGTTGAAAAAAAGGAACTAATGAACAGAGAATGTCGGAAAGTTCTTCCGATCATCTTTGGTGGGGTACGACAGGTGACCAAAGAAAATGATGGGGGTAGGCAAGACAAAAAGAAAGTGCTGCCGGGGGTGGTAAAAGGGGAATTCAACAGGAGGTGGGGGTAGATAATCTGAATGTCTGGGGGGTGGGGTATGGCACTTCCCCAGCTGGGGAGAACCGTTGAACGGGGGGCGGCCCGGCGCGGCGTGCCCAGCCCGCCGGCGGCCCGGGACCCTTTGGCCGCTTGAGATAGAAGACTCAGGGTCTAGGTGTCACAGTGGAACTTGATGAGTGACTCACACCGCGGCTGGCACTGATGCATCCCGCCGCGTACGGTCCGGCATGCAAAGAGCTCAAAGCCCGTGACGCGGCAGTCACTGAGCGCAAGAAAGCTCCGCTGTCAGCGTACTGAGCTCCATGGTGATCAGTCCGGAACTCAGTGCCCGGACGTGCGACTCGGATGCGGGCCCGAGCCCGGTGATTTGTCAAACTTTATGACAACCCCCACCCCCTTTTCACCTGCGCCCTACCCCCAGATCCCCTCTCGACCCAATGGTCGCCTTTGGACTAGGGACGAAAGGGAGAGGGACAACGAAGGAGAGGGGAGGCATGAAGGGCAAGAGTGTAGAGGACAGGTGGCTTGATGGATAGAAATGCATCTTCACACACAGCGCTGATTCTAGAAGAATTCCAAGGAGCAGACTTCTCTACCTTGCTATGTAACGTTCGTTTCCTGCAGTAGACCCTTACTCCATGTGAACAGGTGTTGTCCAGGAGGCATGAATGTTGAGTTCATGGCATCGCCGTGCCATAGGTTGAATTGCGTCAGTCCATGATTGGCTCAGTTGCAGCTTCATGACTATCCTTCACCGGCTCTTATTGCTCTTCTTGCTCTCAAACTCAATCCATGCAGACATCAACACTCAGCTCCTGGAGAACGGACCGAACAGAATAGTTGACATACAAGGCAACCCGGTCATCCCAAGTTCGCCGGCGCCATGGTGGTTCAACGGCGGGATAGTTGCCCCCCCGGCCTTCGACGTCTCGGAGGGCACTTTCCTGGACAAGGTAGAGGTTAAGATTTTCTGCGCAACGAACGACGCTGTCATCTTGTACACCGTTGAGCCTTACCAGGCCCAGGGAGGTGGGCCGCAGCTGGAGGGGAGTCAGCTGCTGGGGAGCGTGTACGACGGGAGACCGGTCGTGATCACCCGTACCAGCGTGGTCAAGGCCATAGCAGTTCACCTGTACGCTCTTGACAGCTCAGTCTCTCAGACCGGCGTCATCTACATCCGTGTCAAACCGCCGACGTTCACCATCACCCGAGGAGGCGCGGAGGGGTCGGCCATCGTGACCGTCCTCGCGTCATCCGCCGAGCCCTCGGCCGAACCCTACATCTCCGTCGCCTTCGACAACGACCTCCCTCTTCCTGAGCACCCAACGGGCATCCGGCAGCTCAACGTCACCCTCCTCAAGAGCGCAGTGGTGCGGGCGATCGCGTTTCAAAACGGCCTCCTGCCCAGTGACGTCGCGTCCTCGGGCTTGATCAGCGTGCAGGGGATGCAGGCAGCAGGAGGAAGCGGGTTTGTCCTCGCCGGATGTTGGGACGTTGGAGCTGCGAGCAGCTTCTACGGCAACTACACGAGGCCGAGGAGACAGGACGCGTCCTGCAACGAGCAGTTCCCCACCATGATCGAGCCGGCGCTAGTGCGGGAGTGCGGGGGAGGGCTGGGCCCGTTGATGCTGGTTGGGCCATCTTGCAAGGGAGGAGAGTGGGACGTAGACCCTAGCGGGGTCTCTCCGTGCGACCTGTTGCCTCTCGTCTATCACGCGACCGACGGGTACCAAGGGAGGGCGCTGAAGCCCCTGAGAGTTATGCCAAACTGCTCGACCTCGGGACAACCGCGCTTGACTGACTTTGTCGAGGAGAACAGGTGGGAGGGAGGAGGAGGAGGAGGAGGAGGAGGATGAGGAGGAGGAGGAGGAGGAGGAGGAGGAGCAAGAGGAGGTAGGAAATTCCTTGTTCGCTGACGTTCTAAACTTGCAGGGGCTTGATGGGAATGAGGTTCGATGGGTCGATGAATACTATGCTCCTCCTCTTTCAGAATGTCGACGAGCTGGTCCAGGCGCAGCTGCTCCCCTCAGGAGCTATGACGCTGGAACTCGAGGTCTCCTGCTCCTACTGCTCCTACTGCTCCACCATCATCCCTCCCTCCCTCCCTTCCTGTCCTTCTCCTCCTTCCCCTCCTCTTGCTTGCTCTGATGCCCCTACTCGCTCACAGGTCGTCTTCGATCCCGTGAGGATGGAAAGGAACTCCTCCTACGCCCTCATGGCCGTCAAACAATCCACCGGGAACTTTGCGGGCGCCAACGAGGAGTACAGCAAGGGATGGGCGCTGACCTACCACACCTTCGCCAACCAAGTGAGCCCCCTCCCTCCATCTCCTTCGCAACATCCTCTTCCTTTTCACTCCTGCCTCGTCGCCTCTCTCCTCCGCCCTCCCTCCATCGTCCTCCTCCCTCCTTCATCCTCCCTGTGATGCTGCTCCTGACCTCTCCTCACCCTTGCACAGACTGTCGACGAGGTCACCCTCTCCTTCTCCATCGCCCTCGAGGCCAACTTGGGCCAGAGCGATCTGCCGAGCATGCAGGTGCTTGAGTACTCCTTCCTGCCACAGCAAGTCCTTCCTCCTACCTGGACACACCTCCTCGTCCTCTACGACCTGCACTCTCTCCAGCTCTTTGTCAATGGCTCCCTGGTGGCTCAATCGCAGGCCTGTGCTGTTCCCCTCGATCCTCTCAGGGGCTGCGGGAGGATACAGTACCCCTCGTTCCTCGACCCCCGCGCGCACGGACCAGCCTCCTTCACGGTCGGGGGGTACCAGGACGGGGGCATGGGGATTGCGAGGAGCCACGAGGGCCTACTGGGGAGGGTTCGGCTCTTCTCGGAGGCGCTCATGGGGGACGTGATCCGAGCAGCTGCCCAGCAGATGACGCTGGCAGGGCCCGTCAACCCCTGCAGCAGCGGGACCTTCGGGGTGTTTGCGGGGATGTCGCCGTGCTCCCCCTGCCCACCTGGGACCTTCAACCCTCTGACTGGGCAGGTAAGAACAGCAGCAGCGTCTCCTCCTCCTCTTCCTCGTCCTTGTCCTCATCCTTCTCTCTTTCATCATCATCGTCGTTGGGTTCTCCTTCACCTTCATCGTCCTTGTCCTTGTCCTTCAGGACCTCCTCCTCCTCCTCCTCCTCCTCCTCCTCCTCCTCAGCAGCAGCAGCAGCAGCAGCAGCAGCAGCGCTGACATGGCATGCAGGAGAGCTGCCCCGCTTGCCCTGAGGGTTTCTTTTCGGAGGCAGCAGGAGCGACTATCTGCAGCGTGTGCTCGGTAGGGAAGACAAGCTCCCCTGGCGCCAAGAGCGTCACTGACTGCGTCGAGCCCGACCCCTGTATCCACCAAGTCTGCGACCTCAGAGCGACCTGTGCGCAGGTCTTCCTCCTCCTCCTCCTCCTC
>NW_005434607.1:285960-307615 GCF_000315625.1 Guillardia theta CCMP2712
TCGTCCTCCTCCTCCTCCTCCTCCTTCCCTACCTGTCGTCTGCCTGTCTTGTACCTGATCTAACCCCTCCCTTCCTCCGATGATCTGCCGCTGTTGCTCCTGCTGCCCTTCTCCCCCCTCCACCTCCTCCCTCACTCTGCTGGTCAGGTCCCGGGCTCCTTCACCTGCACGTGTCTCATCGGCTATTTGGGCGATGGCTTCACGTGCGCCCCCATCTGCGGCGATGGGCTGAAGCAGCCGGAGGAGGGTTGCGACGACGGCAACACTGACCTCGGGGACGGATGCAGCAGCCACTGCACAGTCGAGGAAGGTAAGTCGTGCCTCCCTGCAGTCTTCCTGCTTCCTCCCTTGTTCTCTTCTTGCTTCCTCCCTCTCACGCTCCTGTACTCTCCTTCTGTCCCGGGTCTCTGTTGCCACATCTCAAGGGATCCACAGGCTTCGTCTGCTCCACGGGCTCGACTACATCCTCCCTCTCCTCCTGCGTCTGCATCGATGACGAGGAGATCTGCTGCGCCCGCCAGCTCACCAACTGCATGGCGAAGCAAGGACGGTTTGACTCGCGGGGGATCAACGCGCGGGGAGAGGACAAGCCGGTGGCAGCAGGAGACACCTGGGTGCTCGCTGAAGCCTCTGAAGATTGCAATGCTGCCTGTGCTCGCATTCTCCCCGGCTTTTACTGCATACCCCACACAGGGAGCAGCTTGCTCGTCAGCTCCTTTAACGTCTCGCTGGTTCAAGTTCTCAAGCAAGCCGGGGAGGAGAGGAACGCTACCTGCGAGAGGAGCTACATTCTCGACCCCTTGCACCTACACTTCCTCCAGCCCTCCGACCTCGCCGCCCTCCCTATGATCGATGAGTTCGGCACCGCTGGCACTGTGAGGCCTCTTGTTCTCCCCCGCGTTCCCGCCGCTACGTGTCGTCCTCTTATGCGCCTTTCATCCATGCTATCTTCTGCTGCTGCTGCTGCTGCTGCTCCTCTTGGTTCTCCTCCTCTTTCTCATTATCCTCCACCACCTCCTCTTTCTCCTCTTCCTCCTTTTCATTTTTCTCCTCGTCCTTGTCGTCCTCCATTTCTTGCTCTGAATGACTGACGTTTCGCAGAGGAGCTTCACAACAGCGCTCCCACTTGCTGGCGACGGGCTCGTCTGCTACGCATTGAATCCTGCGTTCGCTTCCCCCGCCTCCTCCTCCTCCTGCTCTGCTGTTCCAAGGTCCCCCCTCCCCCCCCTTCCCCCCCGTCTCAACCCGGTTGATGAAGTTTGCTCGCAGCATCTCCTCCGCTCGCCGGCTCTGCCAGTGCATGGAACCGCCGAGCGTTTGTGTAAGTGACTGTCTGGCTGCCCAACAAGAATGTCTGGCAAACGCTACGAAGGTGGTAAGACGACTGTACATTGTGATGTTGGAAATATCGCCATCATCGCCAAGATTGACAGGTTTGGTGTTTGTTCGCAGAAGCAGAGGGTCGAGGCGGCTCGAGTGGAGTACTTTCCCTGTCTCAACAACCCTTCCTGGTCCTACAAGTTGCCTCAGGTAATCATTGACACCTTGCTGCAACCTGCAGATGTCTGTTGTACCTTTCTGTTGCCAGAATTTCCTCTCTCCTGCTCCTGCTCCTGCTCCTGCTCCCGCTCCCGCTCCCGCTCCCGCTCCCGCTCCCGCTCCTGCTCCTGCTCCTGCTCCTGCTCCTGCTCACGCATCCTCTTGCTCTCTCACCTCCTTCTCAGCCACCAGGAATTCTCAACGACGTCTTCCTCACCTGCGACACCATCAGCGCTAGTTTCTGCGCGCAGCAGATCGGCGTGGGATGCGATGAGTGCCCTTTATCCTGTGGCTCCTGCAAGACCTGCTACCAGGTTTGAGCCCCTTGCCGCAGTGCAAGGCACTTGCTCCCTCCTCCGTCTCGTGCCTTCCCACCTGTTCCTCTCTTCCTCCTCCTCTGCATTCCCTCTGTTTTCCTTTTCTCCACCTCCCTGCCCTTCCCTGCTCTGCTCCTTGCCCGCGCTCCCCTGTCATTCTCTCCAACCCCTCACTGGTCTCGTCACGTTGGACACGTGTGCCCCCTCCCTTTCCTTGTCAATCTTTCCGGAAAACTTTGGAAACGGGAAAGATGAACAGGGGATCAGCAAGAAGAAGCACCCTCTCCTTCCTTCCTCCTGCCAAGTTCTCTGCTTGAGACACCTTCTTCTTCAGTTCCCCTCCTCACTCCCTCATCTTCTCATCTCCCTCGCAGGACAGGAAGCAGTTCTACTATGGCGTGGCCCCCCCGCCCACCGTCAACTTGACGCTGCCCGAAGATCTGCCTCGGTGCCCCAGCTCGTCAATCCGCTCGCGGTGATTTTCAAATCCTCTTATCATCATTCCTTCTCTCCCTCCTCCCTCCTCTCCTTCTCTGGTCCCGTCCTCCTCTCCCTCCACCATCTCCGTCTACCCCCTCCACGTGCTCCCTGTCTACATCCCCCTTCCATGCTTCATTCCATTCTCCGCCTACTCCCAGCCTGCCTCATTTCTCTCTACCGCAAGTCTCTTCACAACCCTGCACCCTACCCCCGTTCTAACAGGCAGGCAGATGCGGTGACGACCCCTACTGCATCCTCTCCGTCTGCAACAAGGGCCTGGCGGACTGCACAGTCGAAGGCATCGCCTCGGTCTGCAAGGACCTGAGCTGCTGGGGGCTGATGAGCAGTATCGTCACCAACTGCCTGTCTGCCGCCTGGAAGACGAGCAAGATCAAGGACCAGCTGACGTGCGAGTGTCTGACATGGCA
Organism: Guillardia theta CCMP2712; assembly: GCF_000315625.1. Lineage (NCBI taxonomy): Eukaryota > Cryptophyceae > Pyrenomonadales > Geminigeraceae > Guillardia > Guillardia theta. The sequence goes on from NW_005434607.1 coordinate 288,725, forward strand.
TTCCTACTGCCTTACCTTCCTTCAATGATCTCTTTTACTACTCCCTCGCCTGCTGATCAGAGTACCTAGTTGCACCATCGGCGAGCAAGTTGCAAGGATGTGCGAGGCTTACAGGATCCCGGGTCCTTCAATGATGTCCGTGCATAAGCTTTGTGGACAGCATGTCATCCGACCTCGGCTCTTGAAACTCTCCGCGCACCCTTCACTTCACCTTCTGCATTCATATCCCGTCGTCCGCCCTGATCGCCTTCCACTCCTCGCGTATCTTCCGCAGTTTGCCAACAAGGTCCGCATTCCAGAATGTTGCAAAGAAGAACAGCGCAAACCCGGCATACGTCATGCTCAAGAAGACCAACCCGACAGTAGAAAGACAGGACATAGATTCCATCCCCGTGCTACACGTGTGGTCAAAGCTGCCCTCGCCGATGTAGCACGTGAAACATGAACTCCCCTCGCCGACCGCGTACGACCCTCCCCCGCAGTCAAACGAGCCACAGTCAGTGCTGGCGTTGCATGACCGAGGAGGCGACATTGCGATCCTCACAGCGCAGTTGGGAACGTACTGGCTCGAACCAGGCCATGGCCCCGCAGGCCACACGTTCGTGTCTTGCAGAACATGGCGCATGTTGTCACCCAGGATCAGGATAGCCGCCAGGAGCGTGAGGTAGGCAGGGCCAAAGCGCATGCAGTGACCAGGGATATGTCTTCTGCCATTGACAGCGTTCCTGAGGACGAAGACGAAGGAGAAGGAGAAAACTAGAAAATTAACACCCAGGGATAGGAAGTGCCCTAGCTGCCTAGACGCGCTGGTGACGGTGCCTCCTAGGAGGGGGATCACCAGCGCAGGCCAGCATCATGCACCCACAAGTGCAGGGATGGATAGAAGGAGGGTGAGGAAGGAAATGATCAACCCCTTCCTCCCTCCCTCCACCTGCCCCTTCACTTCTCCCACCTCCACATCCACCCTTACTTGCCCTTCCTCAGCAGCTCTCGCAGAGGAGAGGAGAGGCTCTTCCTCATCCTGTTGCTGCTCATGAATGGTGGGAGAGGAGGTGGATGGAGAGGAGGTGGAGGGGCCTCAGCTCGTGCATCCGCCTCCCTTCCTTGCGCTCTTCGGCACAAACCTGCATGAATCGCCGGCCATGCCGAATTGGGACAAGGTGGGTTAGGATGGAATTTAGGGGGTAGAGGTACTTCAAGTACCGGTACATGGACCATTTTTTCAGTATTGAAACAAGGGGTATGAGCAATGATAGCACGGGTGGTCATAACTGCGGTAGCTTGTTGTAGTTTTGGGCATGGCTGGAAGGCTGCTAGATAGACAGGGGTAGGGTAGAAAGACAACGGGTTCCAATGATGGATCATAGAAGGGGTACAATACGCAATTCTACCTACTGAATTCAAGGGGTAGATGGATGGTGGTGGGTTGGGGGGTGGGGGGTTGTTGTTTGTGCTAGAAACGGGAGGGGCAACAATATGAAACGTCGCATTATGGACTCCACGAAAATGCGGGGGATGAGGGTAATGTGAACGAGGGGGATGAGGTTTTACCCTCATACCGCACGCAAGGGACGAGTTTTAGCGATTTGAAACAGGATTTGAAAGGTCCCCTCCAAACCCACCAAGCTTCACACTGGGTGGCCCACATCCCCCCGCATTTGGAAAAAGAGAACGATTCGTATTGTTGCCCCTCTCATTCCTAGCACAAACAATCTACCCCCGTCCAGAGGACCCCTCCTTTTTGACCCCACCCCCTAAATATCATGTTGGATTACTATATGCTCCCTGCTGAAACACCGTTGTTCAGAGGAGACCTGTCCACCTCCACCCTACCCTAATAGACACAGCACCCTACTTTTATCGTATAGGAAATGGGTACCGTTACTACCCTACCTCATCCTGTCTAATAGAGACATGATGGGGTCTTTTTACCTCTTATCCAAGCTGAATTAGTGGGTAGGGTGATCAATTCATGTAATCCAGGGGTAGGTAGTCATGGAGTGCCTTTTGCATGTTATAAAGATGTCTAACAGGGGTGGTCTTGAAATTGTGTTTGTGGGGGTAGGGTATCACTGAACGGGTGAAATAAAGTTGAAGGTCATCCAGGCCAGTCATTACGTGGGGTAATATGATGATTCATTGTGGGTGTATGTGCACTTGAATGGAATGATGGGGGTAGGGTAGATAAGTGGCATCATGAAATATGGGTAGGGTAATTCTGGATCATGCTTGTGTGTGGTGGGGGTAGTCAAGGGGGGTAGGGTAGTCTTCTCTGGGCGAACATGGAAGGAAATGAACTCAAGGAAAGCACGAGTACCAGGAATGACATGAGCAGAAGGACGGTAGGAGAGACAGTACAGGTGATGCAGGCGATTCAAGGGATGCAGGCGCTACATGAGTTGCAGGTGGTGCAGGAGTTGTTAGGAGGAGTGGAAGGGGCAAGATGTGTAGCAAGGCGAAGAGGATATGGGTGAGGAGGGAGCATGGGCAAGGGCAGTTAATCATTTGGTCAAACTCGGAAGCTCGAGGATAGATGGGTACGTGGGGAAAAGTTTGTATACAGTGTAAGTGTGAAAAGCTGAATTATTCAGGATATCTCAAATACATGTACGGCGGCAATTATATTTAGAGCAGAGCATCGCGAGTATAGCGATTTGCTTCCAGAGTAGCAAGTCAAGGGTCCATGCTAGTCGTAAGATGTCTTAACTTGTAACTTGTAGGGATATCATGCTCGCTATAGCGCTGAGAGGCTCCAAAACTCTTGGGAGCAAGCTCACCTCGTCTATCGTCGTTCGGAGGTGCGCAGCTACAGCTCCCAAGGAGGGCAGGCGATGGTTGCAAATCTCCACCACGAACTCCAACATGGACTTCAGCATCGCAGGGCAGGCGAAGGAAGGGAGGTCGGCATTCCTTGATAACCAGAGCACAACAGCAATGGATCCTCGCGTGCTTGACGCCATGATGCCTTTGCTGACCTGGCAGTACGGCAACCCCCACAGCAGGTCGCATCACTACGGGTGGGAAGCAGAGGAGCTAGTGGAAGAGGCTCGCGGGCATGTTGCGAAGTTGATCGGAGCCGACGCCAAGGAGATCGTGTTCACGAGTGGAGCGACCGAGTGCAACAACATGGCAGTGAAGGGAGTGGCTCGGTTCTACGGAGCCAAGAAGAAGCACATCATCACGACTCAGACTGAGCACAAGTGCGTGCTCGACTCCTGCCGCGTGCTCCAGAACGAGGGCTTCGAGATCACCTACCTGCCGGTGCAGGCCAACGGCCTGATCAACCTGGACACGCTGCGAGCTGCGATCAGACCGGATACGGCGCTGGTGTCAGTCATGGCGGTGAACAACGAGATTGGAGTGATCCAGCCCATGGTGGAGATCGGGAAGATCTGCCGGGAGAACAAGGTGTTCTTCCATTCGGACATCGCACAGGCAGCAGGCAAGATTGACGTCAACGTCAACGAGTGGAATCTGGACCTCGCGTCCATCTCCGGTCACAAGATTTATGGACCCAAGGGCGTCGGAGCGCTGTACATCCGCCGCCGTCCTCGCGTGAGGTGGGACGTTGCTGCAAGTTGTCAGTCTGGAGATGAGTGGGAGTGAAGGTGTAAGGGTGTGAAGAAATTATGGGACAAGAAAGCGAGGAGGCAGGATAGATAGAGACGAGAGGAGAAAGGAAAGCATGAGGGAGAGGGAAGCATGAGGGAGAGCTATTTCAGAATCAAATTGAGTACCCACCCGTTAATGGTAGCGGAGCTTTTACAGCAGATACTAGAGGTGCAACTGAGAGATTTCTTTTGATGCCTTTGTCAACTTGTCTCAGAACTTTGCCCTTGACCCCTTGTGCAGGATTGAGCCGATCATCAGCGGAGGTGGACAAGAGCGCGGGCTCAGGAGCGGCACTGTGCCTGCTCCTCTTGCTGTTGGCTTGGGTGCGGCCGCCAGGATCGCGCTGGAGGAGAGGGAAAGGGACTACGCTCATGCTAAGCGGCTTTCAGAAAAGATGTATGCTCCTAGCTCCCCGAATTCCCTTCCTCTTGCTGCTAGCAGAACCCCTCGTTGCGCATGCTTCTTGACTCTTGGCTCCTCCAACCCGTTTCTGCTCTTGTCTCATGAGTTCTGGAAGGTACAAGGCCGTCATGCAGCGAGTGCCCCATGTCACCCTGAACGGTGATCCTGAGTCGCGCTATCCTGGTAGGAAGAGGAGGAAGAGCAACGGAGGACCTGGCCAGGTGCTCACAGTCCCCACAGGAAACCTCAACCTCTCCTTCGCCTATGTGGAGGGCGAGAGCCTCCTCATGGCCCTCAAGGTGCGCTCCTCTCCTCTCCGGACCTGTCAGTCTCACTGGGGAGCAGGAAGTCGCCGTCTCCTCCGGCTCCGCCTGCACCTCCGCCTCCCTCGAGCCCTCCTACGTCAGCCTTCCGAGCGAGCGCGACACGTTCCTGACAGTGTTTGCAGGTCCTGCGAGCGCTCGGGGTGGACGAGGACATGGCACACACGTCCATCAGGTTCGGTATCGGTCGCTTCACCACCGAGGAGGAGATCGACTACGCTGTCAACCTGGTGGAGAAGCACGTGCATAGGCTGAGAGAGATGTCGCCTCTGTGGGAGATGGTGCAGGTCGGCCCACCGTTGTGTTTCCCTCCTCTTTCGCCTCCTTCCCCTTGCCTTCTCTCTTTACCTCTCTCCTGCTGTCTTCTTGTCCTGTGTCCTCCTCTTTGCCTTCTGTCTTCTTCTCCTCCCTCCTCCTCTCCTTGCCCTCCCTGACAATCTGCACTGCTCTTGTCCTTTCCGCTCGAACATGGACCTCTTCCTCCATGTGATTCTGTTCCGGTGCTGATTGGAAGCGCAGGAGGGGATCGATATCAAGAAGATCGAGTGGGTAGCGCACTAGAGGGGACAGAGCTGAAGGAAGAAGGAAGAGGCGGTGGTGGAAGCAGTGGGTTGTGCAGGAGGAGGACGAGGATGATGTTTTTCAGGACGGCCTTGTAAGAGAAAGAATGATCGTTTGCCTTGTCCGTCCCTCCATCTCCTTTCACAATCACACGGCTACATCAACGTAGAAGCATTTACAAGACATCTAGGAGCTTAAGAGTTGTTCCTCCACACCCCAACAAAGAGGTTCCCAGCTAAACTCTTCATCGCTTGAGAGGACCGACGCTCTCCACGTTCTTGATCACTTTCTCTGCCTGCTCAACTTCGTCATCCTCTCCATCCTCCTCCTCCTCCTCCTCCTCACCTTAGCCTTGATGCTGTCCCAGTTGCCGCTGGAGATGTCCTGCGGGTCGAAGAGAGGGGCGACGAGTCCGACGGAGGCAGCTCCCTTCTGAAGGAACTCGTGCGCGTTGTTCAAGTCAACTCCCGACTGCCAGGCAGCGTCAGGGGCAGACCGCAGAGGATGAGCCGAAGTATGAGAAGGGTAGAGGGAAGGAGGAGACGGCAGGGAGGAGGGGAGAGGGCGGGGGGAAGGGAGGGAGTCTCACGGTGGGGTTGATCTTGAGCATGGGAAGGGCGGCAGAAACTGCCTTGACAAAGTCGGGTCCACCGGCGACTCCAGGGAACAACTTCTGGATGGGGGCTCCGGCCTGATGAAGATTCAAACATCTATCCTCTGCCCCCCTCTCTCCTCCTCTCCCCTCCTCTTGCAACTTCACACACCTTGTAGGCCTGGTAGAGCTCAGTCGGGGTGCAGCATCCTGGGATGCAAACCACGTTGCGGGTGCGGCACCAGGTGACAACCTGCAGTGTCTGGCGGTCAACGGAGAAGAAGGGGGCGACAGGGGCAGCGGGGACCTCAGGGACGAGGACGGGAGCGACGATGAACTCAGCTCCAGCATCGAGCGCGTTCTGGGCATCCTCGATGTCCATGATGGTACCGCAGCCGATCATGACCTTGCCGTCGTACTTCTTGCGGAAGTCGGCGACGGCGTCGAGGCACTTGGGGGTGGTAAGGGTGAACTCGACGATCTTGAAGCCTCCGTCAATGGCTGCCTGCATGGCCTTGGGAGCCGCTTCCGCCGTCGGGGTACGGAGCACAGCGCATGCACGGTGCTGCGGCAGCGAGTGAACATCACGTAGGCGAAGAGAGGAGTTCATCATCGATCTTCCTCTGCGTCCCCATCCCCTTCCTCTACCTCCCTCCCACATCATAACAGCAAAACGTGCGAGATCCAGTGGTTCCAAGCATCATCATCAAAGACCTCTAACAACTCTCACCTGCGCAAAACGGTCCAAGACGCTCTCGAAGGTCTTGGGGGTCATACCCCATCGGCTCTGGTCGGCCGCACGCTCGCCGTACGAGCGAACCTGGGGAGCCGAGGCCTTAACGGCCAAGGAACGGACGGCATTGAGAGCAGAGGAGCGTCGCAGAGCAATCATGTCGAGGTTGGGACTGCAGCAAGGGGACGTCAGCTTGTCATGCCGCCAAGAAACACCATCCTCCACATGGAGAACGCAAACTCCCTTGCCTCCCTCGTTCGCTACATGCTCTCTGAGCGTTTGTCCTCTCTGTCCTTGCCCTCAACGCCCCTTGTTTCCTTAGCCCACTCCTACCTTGTAACTCCTCCGTTGTGGTTTCCATCTTACCAGGGCATGTCAGCCCTTCTCTTCTACCATCTTCTTCTCTTTCTCCTCCTCTCATTGTAGTTCACTTCTCCTACCCCCATCCCTCCCCCTCTCATCTTCTTCTCGCTCCTCTTCTCCATCGTCCCCCATCCTGTCCTTTCCCCTCACGCATAAAGGATCCGTGTAAATCGTGCGAACCAAAACCCAAATAATTTCCAAAGTAACCATCACTTATTCAATTTTAGGAGGATATTTTTACAGTATTCGTCCCCAAACCGCCGTCAGAAAAATAAAACGGGATATCTAAAAAGTTAGATATTACTTTAAATAAATTTAAGTTTAAAACAAATCAGTACCAGTGGACAGCTTTGAAAACATTTTTCCCTGCGGACTGCACAGTGATGCAAGCAAAGTCAATAAACATTTTATCATGATATACAATATTATAAATCCTTTTACACAACCACTTTACAGCTCTGGCCCCTCCCCCTCAGGGGCATGAGAGCAAAGGCAGAACCCTCCAGGGATCATTGACTATGAGCGCATATAGTCCACTCCCTCCCTCTACCTTTTGACCGTTTCCGGTTCGCCTAGCCTAAGAGACATATTGAGGCGGACTCGTTGGCCATTCCACTCGTGATATTTAAAAACATTTGTATGATATCATTTTAAAATGCTTCATTTGTAGGCAAAAGCAAACTCATTTCAATACAGAAACATATTACTTTTATCCGAAGCATGGTATCAATTCTGTACCATTTCATTTGTTAAAAGTATTTTTGCTAGTCAGTTATAAAGGGGGGGCCGCCACGTCCAACCGAGGACAGCATGCTCTCTTTTGCCCGGTGAGATTCTCAGAAGGAGGGAGGAAGGAGGGAGTGAGGGCAGTAACGGAGGGTGAGAAGAAGGGACAGAGAAGTCGAGGAGCAGGAGAAGGATAAAGAGGAGGATTGGGAAGTGCAGTAAGCGAGTAAGACTGAAATCCGAGAACATTTCCAACGCCTCTTGTTTGATTGATTCCTACTCATGCGCACTTTTTGGCGATGGTGGTGGCTGCTGATACCTGTTGAATTGAGAGTGTATACCAAAAATCTTTGAGCTTGATGTTATATTACAATCCGAGAATCACTGGGACTTCGCTCACCTGACTATCTCGATCACTCGTGTGCTTGCGATCATGTGGTGGATAGAGTGATCATGATGCGGCAGTCTTTTTCTGACAAGTTGGACTAGATCTGCTAGCCGCGCTATCGCTGGCCAGGCCTGCCGCCAAGTCGCCCGCTCGAGCTCTGCTCAGGCAGTGAAGGCTTTCCCCTCCTTTGCCACCAAGCGCTTCGCCACTGGTCCTGCTGCGTCCCCCACCACCGTCAGCGATGAGCTCTTGGAGAAGCTCTCCAAGCTCTCCACCCAGGTGAATCAGCGAGACGAGCAACAGGCAGGGCTGATGCGCTCGCAGGGCCTCATCGATGGTCTGTGGGTCATGGGCTGGCCGTCCAGCTACATCGAGGGAGCAAGGTAATTCACCCTCTTCGTCGGATCCTGCTCCTCACAGCGTCGTCACAGACCTCTCGCCAAGGGCATGAAGTGTGCGGGAAGAGCTGTCACTGTCCGCTTCGTCCCCCAGCGCCCTGACATCGGCACCGACAAGCCCGGCGGCGAGAACTCCCCCGAGTACGAGGCCTTCGAGAAGTGCGACAACAAGACTGTAAGCCCGCACAAGACTTCCCCCGTCTCGTGCCCTTGACACCACATGCAGGTCCTCGTCATGTCCTCCGTTGGCCCGTGGGAGTCCGTTGGAGGAGACATCAAGTTCCTCCGCCTCAAGCAGCGCAACGTGAGCTCTCGTGCATAGACTTGGCTCTGCTCTGACCGCTACTGACAGGTCGGAGGCCTCGTGACCGACGGATCTGTCCGTGACACTGATACCATGATCGGTATATGAGGCCTCGAAGATTTGCTACAGCTTGTTGACATACTCTCCTTGCAGGCTATGGCATCCCCACCTTCTCCTTCTCCACCACCGCCAAGCAGGGGCCTGCTGCCATGCAGCCCTGGGAGTGCAACGGTGTCATCAACTGTGGTGGTGTCGTTGTTCGCCCCGGCGACGTTATCGTCGGTGATCAGGACGGAGTCGTCGTCGTCCCTGCCGCTGCCGCTCAGCAGGTCTACGACATTGCCCACAGCCGCGAGCAGATCGAGGAGGTTGTGAAGGCTCAGCTCGAGATCGAGAAGTGCCCTCCCGGCAAGTACTACCCTTTCATGAGCGGAAAGATCAAGCCCGACTCCCCCCTCGGCAAGCTCCTCACCAGCAAGGGCATCAAGTTCTAAACCGCTCTCTATCTTGTAGAAAAGTAACCCTGTAGATGGATTATTCTTGATTTCGCTGAAACTAGTTTTGGAGTATATGTAGTTTCGTATATTCACACTGAAGGCGCTCAATTTCACTTTTGGACCATACGCTCAGTCAGGAGGAGAATGGCGGGCTCCTCCGAAACTTGACTTACTCCCGGCGTCACGGACGGTGACGGCTCGGCCGTGGCGGGCGCCGGGAAGGCTCCAGTGAGACCGTCAGACGGTGTCACTGATATGCGTGACTGGGTCACCGGTGATGAGGGCCGTCACATCCGATGGTAATGGACCGTACTCGATGATACTGAGGGCGGCCGGTGAATGGACTCTCAGTCTGGCGGCCCGGCCGGCCCGGCCGGCGCCGCTGACGTCACCAACGGCTCATAACCTATCGGAGGCAGATATTTCTTTTACAGCTCAAAAAAGACCAAATTTCTACACGTGCATAAAAGCCGAAAGTGAGTTGTTTCGCATTTTCAGCTTGAATCGAATCAAATCCGAGTCAAGGAGGTGATACCAAGGTTTGAATCGACTTTTACACAAGTTCAAATCGGTTCAAACCGTAACATATAAAGAGGTGAGGAGAGGACGTGGGGAGGAACTGCGAAGATGCTGTCCATGCTCAGAGTGTCGCCTGCGCAAGCGCTGATCAAGAGGGCGAACTTCGCGTCCTGGTCGCAGAGAGGACTTGCCAGCGTCCCATCGACCATGAAGGCAAGACGTCCTGCTCCTCCTTGGCCTCTCTTGCGGAGCTTGCCGCTGATGGTTGTTCCTCCAGGCGATGGTGGTGAGCCAAGTGGGACCTGCTGATGCTCTCAAGCTGGACAGCAAGCATCCTGTTCCCGCCATCAGCGATGGTCAGGTCTTGGTCAAGAATGAGTTCGCTGGTATCAACTTCATCGACACCTATCATCGAAGTGGTCTGTATAAGCGTGATCTCCCCTTCATCTGCGGACAGGTATAAAAGACATTTAGCGCACCAGTCGTGAGCAAAGCATTCATTGTTCTTGCAGGAAGGAGGAGGGTACATTGCTCAGACTACACCTAAGGTAATCCTTTGCCCTTGTGAAGCTTCTTGGTAACCCGATGGTTCTGGTCAGGCTGAGGCCCAAGGCTTCAAGGTCGGAGACAAGGTTGTCTATTCAATCCTCCAGACCTACTGCGAGTACTCCGCCGTGCCGTCTGCCAAGCTCCAGCCGGTTCCTGACAACGTCGGCCTCGATGTTGCCACTTCCTGCGTTGTGCAGGTCGGCTCTTTGGCCATGTTTGTCTGCGTTTCCTTGTCCTTTGGGGGGATGTGTTTCACGTTTTCACGCGTGCTGAGACTGGTCACAGGGAATGACTGCTCACTACTTGGTCAGCGATGCTCATGCTCAGGTGATGCCGTATCTTGGGGCATACGGCCTGGGCCTCACATCTGCTGGCAGCTGATCAAGCCCGGCGAGTGGTGCCTTATCCATGGCGTCGGCGGTGGCACCTGCCAGTGGGCGGCTCAGGTTTGCGATTGGGACGGGAAGGATGGAGGGAGAGAAATTGAGTGTTTCACGATCAGATGGCAAAGTTGAGGGGCTACAAGGTTATCGGCACCACCTCCAAGAGCAAGGAGGTGACCCGTCCCATCTCCGCTCCCTCCCCATCCTTCGCTGACTCGATGCTTCAGGCCGTCGGCCGCTCCACGGGTTGCGATGAGCTCATCGTGCTCGACGAGGTTCCCGGAACCAGCTACGAGGACTACACGAGGTTTCTTCAGCCCTTCCTCCCGATCTTGTCGCACGTTCCTTTCCCGCGCAGTATCTTCTTTGTTTGCTTCACTTCCCCGCCTTGAACATTTTGTTGTCTTCACGAACTCTTCTGATTTTCTCCCGCGCAGCGTCGACGTCGTCAAGCGTGTTCTCGAGATCACCAACGGGGTCGGTGTCAAGTGCGTTGTTGACGGCATCGGCAAGAACACTGTCGACATTTCCATCGACTCCCTGGCCAGGTGAGAGGAGAGAGGCTGTGTTCTTGCCCATGAGCTGCCTCCCCTTGCCCTCCTCGCTGTCCTCCATGCTTCCTCTTCATCCTCAGGTAGTTTGACTAGCTCCTCGTAGACGCGGCATCTTTGTCTCCTTCGGAAACGCCTCTGGAGCCGTGCCTGCCTTCCCTGTCCTCCGCCTCATCAACAAGTCGGCCTACGTGACCAGGTCACTTAGAGGATGCGGGAGTGTGTGCAGGTGATGGAAACGTTCAGGCCGAAGCTCCTCGACTACACCACGGACAGGCAGGAGATGCTTTACCGATCCAACGAGATTTTCAAGTGGTTGGGAGATGGCAAGCTCAAGGTCTCCGTCGACAAGGTCTACGCCCTCGACAAGGTCCTTCAAGACTCTTGCGCAAGTCTGCAGGATGCTGATGCTTCTTCTTTCGGCAGGCTGCTGAGGCCCACGAGTACCTCGAGGCTGGCAAAAGCACGGGCAAGGTTTTGTTGAAGATCTAGGTGTATGGTAGGCGTATTGGAGGCTTTCAATGAAAGACAAGGAGTTAGAGAGAATGCAGGAGCAAGCAAGAGGCCGGAGGGGGGTGGGGAAAGGCTTTAAAACATCGCAACAAGTCATGTCCGATATGTTTGCACAGGCATCCAGCGAGCCGAGACATGTTGGTAGACTTCTCCTCCCGCCGCCATCCCAGCCATCGTCTCCTCCTCCTCCTCCTCCTCCTCCTCCTACTCCTCTCTGCATCTCCACCTGGACCCTATCGCCTTGTTCCCTAGTGCTCGATGACGAGGATCACCTTCCCCGTCGTCCCCATCTTGTGCTCGATCACCTCTACGTGACTCTCCGCCGCCTCCGACAGGGGAAACTTCACCCCAGCCACGGGCTTGATCGAGCCCTTTTCCAGCCTCTCCTGGATGCCGTCAAAGACAGACTGAAGCTCTTCCGGGGAACCCAGGCCCAGCAGCCCGACGATGTTCCCTTCCGTCGTCATGAGGGAGCGCGGGTTGATCTCCACACTTCCCCTGCTCCCGATGATCACCACCGTCCCGTTCTTCTTCAGCAGCTTCAGGTCCTTGTCGAGGTTTGCATGTGCCGCCATCTCCAAGATGACGTCGGCTCCCTTCTTCTCCGGCGTCATCGCCAGGACCTCCTCCATGTACCCCTCCTGGTTGTGCAGCACAGCGTACGCCCCTTGGGAGCGGATCAGCTCGAGTCCAGCTGGCGTCCCGGCTGTCCCAACGACGGTGCACCCATGGCTGATGGCAAGCTGTATCGCAGCTATCCCGACGCCTCCTGACGCGCCATGCACGAAGACCACGGAGCCTGGCTTGGTAGCGACCCTTGTGAACAAGGCTCTGTACGCCGTCCTGTACACAACCCCGATGCCCGCGCCCTGCTCGAAGGACACTGCCTCCGGGAGCAGATGGACGTCGGTGAGGTTCGCAGTGCAGTACTGGGCGTACGTTCCTGTCACGCTCCCGCTGAGCCAGACTCTGTCCCCCTCACGAAACTGGGTCACCCCCTCCCCGACTGCATGAATGATTCCAGCGCCGTCCGTCCCTGGTGTGTAAGGGAGCTGAGGAAGCTGAGCATAGACTCCTGCTCTCTTGTACGTGTCCACCGCTGTAGAGCAAGAGCATCATGTCAGCCCGTCATCAAGTACACAGCGCAACAACTCTTCATTCCTCCCCTAGCTACCTCTCCCTCCCTCCCTCCCCTTCTCCCTGCTCTCCACTCACGGTTGATGCCGGCGGCGAAGAGCTTGACGCAGACCTGGCTCTTGCCGGGGGAGGGGATGGGAAGCTCTGCGATCTTCAGCTCCTCGGGGCCTCCAAACGACTGAACGCTCACTGCCTGCATGGTGAGGACAAGGGGGAGGGGGTGGGGGTCATTTTGTTCAGTAAAGTAGCCTAGAAGGAGGGGTGGTGGCAGAGGTCATGAGTCATATAAAGGCGTGCCGTCGGGGAGTCGAGTAAGGGAGAGGAGGAGAGGAGAGCGTGAGTGGAAGGTACAGAAGAGGACGAGAAGGAGCCACAAGCTTTCCTGATCCTTTAGCTCCTCTCACATCTCAATCGGAGGAATGCTCAAGGGTCTGCTTCGACCAGCCCAGGCCATCGTTCCTCGGACCTCAAGAATGCTCAGCTCGCAAACTCCACGTCCCACCAAGAGGATCACGATCGAGCTCGTCAGCGATACCATGTGACCCAACGGGTACATTGGAAAGCGCCACCTCTGGAACGCCATGAAGGAGGTACATTCGCATCCAATGTCGCCAGGGGATCCGCTGGGGTTCACCCTCATCCGGGTCCCCTTCTTCCTCGAGCCGGACTATCCGCGCGACGAGGAGTTCGGGGAGACGAACAGGGAGAGGCTGGTCCGCAAGTGGGGAGGGATCAGGGGTTGGGAGAGGCAGAAGCAGCAGCACAAGCTCAAGGAGCGCGGGCAGGAGGTGGGCATTGCGCACTTCAATCTGGACAGGATCGCCTCCAGCACCTTCAGGAGCCACCGGCTGGTGCAGTGGGTGACGAAGACGCGCGGTATCGTCGCGGCAGAGACGCTGTACGATCTGCTCAACTACCGGCACTTCGAGGTAGGAGAGAAGCTCAACAGTACCCAGCTGCTCACGGACGCGGCGAGCAGAATCGGCATCGACAGGAAGGAGGTGGAGGACTTCTTGAGCTCGGAGGAGGGAACGAGAGAGATTCAGGAGGCGCAGCTTGCCCTGCGGAGGCTGAACATCAACAGCATCCCAACCTTCATGATCGGGGGAGAGTACATGTTCAGCGGGGCCCTCCACCACAAGGAGATGGTGCAGGTGTTCAGGGAGATCGAGAATGAGGGAGGAGCACCGGGCTCTTGCTTCGCTAAGATCCTTGGGATCGGCGAGGACGTGCTCGAGCAAACGATCGACCTTGACAAGCCGCCAAGATGGGAACAGGCATGATGGCATGGCACGGAGGAACCTTTCGGATGACAGTTTGCTCGCAAAGCTCTCCATTCTCATGCACGAGCAAGCTCGAAGGTGAAGGACTCTCGTGGGATGTGCATCTTTGCTTGAACCCGCAACAAGAATAAAACCCCCAAGGGAACCGCAGTCCCCCTGCCCTGCCATGAGCAGCAGCATACTCTGCCCCCTCCCCTCTCACTTCTTCTCCTCCTTCACGGGCTCGTTGACGTTGAGATGCGTATGCCCAGCGGGCAAGGGAAACCCGTCCACGGCCTCGGCGAACCTGACCACAACCTTGTCCGGGGAGATGTCGGCGCTCTTCACTGACGTCACTGCCTTGATGATAGCATCCGCCACCTCCTTCCTGACAGCAGCGTTCCTGCAAGCCTTGGGCAACCAGTTGACCATGATGAAAGGCATCTTCTTAGCAGTTCTGCGGGGACAGTCAACGACAGTGTTTGCAGGCCTCTCTCCCTCTTGTCCTGGAGATCTTAACCGCCCTGATGCTCCTCGACTGAGCTTATATGCATGTTCTGCTCTGTCCTGCCTGACCCACACTCCTTCATCCTTGGTACCCACAGCCTGACGTATGCGGCTCTATCTTCCATTTACTCCTTGCCACTGTCTCATATCTTTCTCTGCTGACCTCCCCTCCCAGCTTCTTCCTTTCTCCTCCTCGCCTGAATTCTCCCCTCCCTCCTCTTCTGCTGATTTCTCCCTTCTTCCTCCTCTCCCTCTCTCTTCCTCTCTTCCTCTCTCCTTCCTCTCTCCTTCCTCTCTCCTTCCTCTCTCCTTCCTCTCTCCTTCCTCCCTCCTTCCTCTCCCCAACCCTCTCCCCTCTCTCCCCAACCCTCTCCCCTCCCTCCCCCTCCCCTCCATTCCCCCTTATATCTCTCGCTCAAAAACTTGGTACGGATATCCCACACTGCCGGTCGTACCGGGACGTTGAAAGTACCTCTATGGTCGGAAGCGAAGGAAGGGCAGCGGCGGCGAGGAGGAGGAGCGCGGCGGAGGAGCGCGCTGCGTCGGAGCAGCAGGAGGATCCTGTGGTTGTAGTCTAGCCAGTTCCCTTGATACAGGAGGAGGAGGGCAGCTGCGATGGAGGAAGGACATGGTGGTACCTACAGCGGGCAGATCGTCCCAAGGTAGAGAGTGAGCTCGGCGAGTGCGATGGCGGTGGCTGAGATGATCCGATGCAGGTCATGGAGGAAGACGAACAGGCAAGCTTGCTCGATGCTTCCTGCCCCTGAAGATGCTGCCTGCAGGATGCCGCCCAGGTCGAAGAGCACTCCACTTACAGAGGTAGCAGGAGGAGCGGGGGGGAGGGGGGCGTTCTTGTCTGTGATGACGTCTGCTTGTAGAAACTTCGATATAGAGACGTAGAGGCCAGTGAGAGGTCGTTCGTCCCTCCCTCTGCCTCCCTCCTCTCCTTCTCCTCCCTCCTCTCTCTCTCTCCTCGCTCTCTCTTCTACCTCTACCTCACATCATGTCTCTCCCTCCCTCCATGTCTCTCTCTCCCTTCTTCGTCTTGGAATCTGGATTGTGCTCATGCACAGCAACACCAGTCACAAAGCAAAGGACATGGATTATTTCGATAAGGCGGATCGACATACTTTGAGCAGGTTTCGTTGATTCAACAAGAGAATGCATGTTTGCAGTCATCATCTCCATCATCATCATCATCATCATCATCACCACCACCACCACCACCACCACCACCACCACCACCACCACCACCACCATCATCATCATCATCTCATTCTCCATCTCCATCTCAATCTCCATCGTCTCTATCATAATCTCCATCATCTGAACTTCACTCTACTTTCACAAGGTCAAGTCCTGACTTCAGGTCAGGATCTATGCTCCACCAGGCGGCAGAGGGCACGGGAGGGAAGCCGGGCACGCGGAAGACAGGAGGCATCGCAAGGATGACTTCGATACTCTGAGCGAATATGACAAGGAGCTGTTCTCCAAGACTCCAGCTACCACGTGTGTTGTGATGCCTCATCCTGCGATGTGTTCCCTGATTCTTGTCCTTACGGGTGTGGGCACAGGTTGCCGTGGATCAAGAAAGGCGGGAAGCAGTCAGAAGTGAAGAGAGATGCGAGGAGAAAGAAGAATCCGTCGAACAGCAGTCTGTGAGCAGCTTGAGTGACAACATCGTCATCTTTGGTATGACTGCACTGGCAGTGCACCCAAGGGACGCCCGTCTGTGAAAACATTTGCTGGTGAGAGAATGCACGATGCGATGGAAAGATCCAAGACATCATGATACCGTGATGTGATAGAGTTGTTGATGAGGTTGATGAAGAAAATCATTGACGATGATGAACAAATTCGTTGATGTTGATGGAGAAATTCATGAGATTGATGTGGACAGTGTGAGATAGTCTGGCTGACGAGACTTGCCTGCAAGGCGGCCAATTGTCATCTGGAAAGACGAAGTCGATGCCTAACGTATGTCACTTTCTCCTTCTTTCTACCTCCTCCTCCTCCTCCTCCCCTATCCTTTTTCCTATATGGGACTGACAGTGATGACGACAAGTTGATGAGGAGAGTGTCTCCCCCGGATTATGACGGTGAGTGGCACGTGGAGGTGAAAATGGCATGACGGCCATCGAAGAGTTCCTTGCCAATCAAGAGGAGATGGAGGAAAAGAGCAACTTCCGTCAGCTCTACGTGCGGGGACAGAGATCGCCGCCAGGGGCATGCCGTGCTGACAGCCATGGCAGGAGGACGATGCCGCCAGTCTCTTCCCTTTCGTCCGGCAGAACGTCGGCTCGAGCAGGAACGAGTCGCACCAGGTGCGTTGGAACTAATCCCTTCCTCCCCGCCCTTGACCCTTCGACCACGAGCAGACGCGCTTCGACTTCCTGCGACTAGACACTGGTGCTCCCCTGCTGACTGACCCGCCCCAATCTGACGACAAGGCGCCTCCGTCTGTTGAGCAGGGAGCTCCAAGCACTCTATCATGACCAGTGATCACGGCAGCCCCTTGGAGTACCATGGATCCAAGTGAGAGGGACGCGTTCCCCCTCGGGTAGCTCCTGACCTGCCGCCCAGCTTCTCGAGCCCAAGAAAGAACGAGGTCGACTATTTCTCGGTAAGTCGCCTGGGGGCTGCTGGAAGTGCTTGACAAGTTTGCGCTCTCGCCAGGGCCAGCCGGTCCAGAGGGATGTGCTGGCATCGAGGGTGATGGGGGAAAGTCAGCGGTTTGCGATCCTCACTCTCTCCTACTCGCAGGCAAAATCGAAAGGGAGCGGGCAGGCGAGTCCGATCAAGGTTGTGTCCTCTTCCGTGCGTTGCCAGTCTGAACGTGCTGTGATGTGCAGGACGGGAGGCAGTTTGTTCCTCTGCTGGTGAAGATGCAAGAGTCTTGGTGGGAGGAGATGATGATGAAGGGCTTCCAGGAGAGGGAAGGCGAGGAGGAGAACGAGTGGGACGAGGAAGACGACAATCGGTCTGTCAGGACGCTGCTAGCGCTGGGGGGGGAGGTTGACAGGGAGCAGGAGAGTGCTGGAGAGGTTGGTGATCGAGTGGATCATACAGGTTCGTGGGAGATGTTTGAGGTCGCGAGTTGTGTTGTTGTGTGAATAGTAGTATGTCTTACTGTCCGCTATGTGATTTCACTCACTTTCTCTATTTGAACAAGAGTGATATGTTGTGATAATGATGCAATGCGACGTCATTCATTTTCCTCCGTCGAAAGCTCACTTTTCATACGCTTTCAGGAGCTAGAGGAGATTATCGAAAGCAACCGGTAAAAGACTGCACTATGATCCTCATTACCGATCACGCAAGCACGTGGGTTCTGATGATTGAACCAACTCCTCGTCCTCCTCGCAGGTTCCACATGCGATACTTGTACGAGTTTCTTGCGGAAAGAGATGTTCCTTTCAGAAAGGTGGTCGAGGTGATACAAGATCTGTGTGCTTATGATCCTGCAGGTTGAGGTGAAAGCGTTTGTAACCAAGATCTACAAGAAGGTAGGGATTAAACTGGAGGAGGAGGAGGAGGAGGAGGAGTGAAGGGGAGTTGGGAGGGGAGAAGGTTTCAGAGAATCATGAGTATGAGCAGATTTATTTGCTCTGGGATGCCTACAAGAAGAACGGGCAGGTTTTGATGGAAGCTTGAGATGATTTTCATGCTGACAAGTCGATCCCAGAAGTCAATGGAGACAGATCATGCCGTTCAGATGTTGGAAGCCAAGTGAGATGCTCTTGCTCTTGCTCTTGATCTTGCTGTTGATGATAATAGTGATGGCGGCGGTGTTGTTGGTAATGATGATGATGATGATGATGATGTTGTTGTTGTTGTTGTTGTTGTTGTTTGTGTGGTTGATGATGATGATAATGATGATGATGATGATGATGATGATGACGATGTTGTTGTTGTTGTTGATGATGATGATGATTATGTTGGTGTTGGTGTTGGTGTTGGTGCTGTTTGTGATGGTGTTGTTGTTTGTGATGTTGTTGTTGTTGTTGATGATGATTATGTTGTTGTTGTTGTTGATGATGATGATGATGATGATGATGATGATGATGATGATCATGATCATGATCATGAATTTACCCACGATGACTCGTCAACTTTCAAACGCTATCTCACCATCTCAACCCCTTGCAATCACTAGAGGGCTCAAGGACGAGGACGGCAGCTACGTCGACGTGATCTTTAGTCACTTTCACGTTGTTTCTTCGCTTGCGAGACTTCGAGGATGACGAGGGTGATCAGATGAAGTTCGGGGGCAAGAGGACGGCAACGGCACAGAGCAGCTTGACGAGCAAACGAGAGGAGAAGAAACCAGGTGAGGAGGAGAGGAGGGAGCGCTGTGGGATGAGCCAGGGGAGGGAGGGAGGGAAAGAGGAAGAGGGAGGGAGAGAGTGAGGATGGATCAAGTGTTGTGGGCGAAAGGATGAAATGATAATGACGACACTCCAAGCTGAAAAGGGAGAAGAGCAGGAGCAGGAGCAGGAGCAAGAGCAAGAGCAGGAGCAGGAGCAGGAGCAGGAGCAGGAGCAGGAGCAGGAGCAGGAGCAGGAGCAGGA
>NW_005434607.1:310251-312070 GCF_000315625.1 Guillardia theta CCMP2712
TCCCCCTCCCCCTCGCCCTCCTCTCCTCTGCCTTCCTCCTCTCGTCTTTCCTCCTGTTCACTACTATGTCATATCTCCTCTCCGCCTCGTCTCTTACCTCCCTCGCCTTCCATCTCCTTTGCTCCCCTCTCCTCCCCTCTCCTTTCCCCTCCTGTCCTCTCCTCTCCTCCTCTCCTCTCCTCTCCTCTCCTCTCCTCTCCTCTCCTTTCCTCCTCCTCTCCTCTCCTCTCCTCCTCCTCCTCCTCCTCCTCCTTCTCCTCCTCCTCCTCCTTCTCCTCCTCCTCCTCTCCTCAACCTCCTTTTCAGGGCGATCTTGCCACATCCATCTCTGCCTGCGAGAATTTTCGTTCCGTCACACTGCCGGTGATTGAAGGAGGAGGAGAGGAGAAGAGGAGGTCAAGCACTGAAAAGAACGAGGAGGGAGAGGGCAGGAGGCCGGGGGAAGCAGGAAGCAGGAAGCAGGAAGCAGGCAGCAAGTAGAGGGAGGAGGAGGGGGCAGGGAGGACAGAAGTGCGGCAGGCGAGGGGAGGAGAGTATCATGTTGTCTCCAGGAAGGCGATCCTATCAAAGTCTGGATCGAGACTCAAGGTTTTCGTCCTTCCTTCCCATTTCTCAACTTTCCATCCTCCTCCTCTCCCCTTCTCCCCTCCAATAGTCAATCTCCCTCCACTTTCCCCCTCACGTCCTCCCTCTTGTTCTCCCCCACTCTCCTCCTCCTGTCCCTCTGTCCAGTACGCTCCCTCCTCCTCCTCCTCCATCCCTCCCTCCTCCCTCCTGCCTTCTGCCCTCTTCTTTCCTCCTCCCTCCTGCCCCCTTCCTCTCTCCACCCCCTTGCGCTCTCTCACAAATCTCTTCAGATCCCTCCACCGATGAGCAAGACGAGGTGATCTGCTCGCTTCTCTTCTACTTCCCTCATGCTCCGGGCAGTGGGTGGACGAGGGAGCATGGGACGGCATCCTCGGAGTGCGCGACAAGTCCTTCCTCTCCACACTCCGTCCATCCAAGGGGAAGGTGAGCAGGAGGAGCTGGAGCTGGAGCTGGAGCTGGAGCAGGAGCAGGAGCAGGAGCTGGAGGAAGGGGCAGGAGGAGCAAGAGGACGAGCAGGGGCAAGGGGCAGGAGCAGGAGCAGGAGCAGAGGGAGGGCTGAGCGTGTCGCAGGAACTCTTCCTGGTCATGTGGGGTTTGGCCTTTGATGAGGAGAACAGCATCCACCACCTCGTCTACCTCTCCCTCTCTCGGATCTGACCTCTTCCTCTTCCTCGCTCCTCCCCCCATGTCCTCCTACCTGTCCCTCTTGCCCTGTCGCTCCCTACTTTCATTCTCAACTCTTCCTCCTCCTCTCCCCTTCCCATCAACCTCCCACATGGTCTCTCAACTCTTATTGCCCTGCTTCGTCTCATCTGTTTCTTGTAAAACCTCTATCACAGCTTTACCCTCCTCCTCTCCAGCTGCAGCCCTCCAGGGGCTGAGCTGGAAGGCAGCCACTTGTTCTCAGCTCGCTTACAGCTCGCCCTTGGGGTTGTTGTTGAGGCCCATGCTAGGAACTCTGCCCAGCTTCTTCTTCTCCTCAGTCCCACTGCTGCCTCCCTGCAGAACCGTCAGCTGCTGACATGGAGGGAGGGAGGGGTGGGGATGGCAGGGGAGAGGGGAAGGTGGAGAGGGGGGGGGGGTAAGTGAAGGGGAAAGTCAAGAAGCGAAGAAGAATGTAACTGATACGAGTTGAAAAGGAGGGGCAGGAGCAGGAGAAGGAGCAGGAGCAAGGAGCAGCAGCGGACCTCGACGGCGTTGGCAGATTCCTGCGCGTTCTCCTCGCGAGTGA